>NC_064425.1:12120000-12237500 GCF_023375975.1 Astyanax mexicanus | reverse complement strand
TAGTTAGTGCTAGCATTCTGGACAAACCTTTCAAGCATTCATATCAAATACGGTCATCTTTCTGACTATTCAGGTCAAACATTCGGACTTATCTGTGCAAATGGTCTGACCAATCAGTTTCTACATTCTTACCATAACTCTGCACAGGGCAGAGCTTCTAACCAATCAAGTTCAACATTCTGACTAAGTAGTGCCAACATTCTGAACAATCTGTTTCGACATTCTGATCCATCAGATCCAACCTTCTGAGCAGTTATTGCTTACCCTATGACCAACCAGGGCCAACATTCAGACTGACTAGAGCTAAAGTTCTGACCAAGTTCAACATTCTGAACAATCAGGTACAATCTGTCATGCTCGTAGAGCAGCTAATAAACACTCAAAAAAGCACATACCCTATACTGGCAAGTGCTAAACTGGTTAGCCAGCATTACCAAGTATTTTAGCAGGGTACGCTAATGTTGTATTAGCTTGCATTATTGTGCTCTGAGAGCTAAGAGAGCTTAATCCATATTTTCCAAATGACAATGCAAGCATTTTTGTTAGCATTCAAGCTAAAACACTCATTGCTACCTTACACCCTGTGAACACCCTGTCTTTCTCTACGCCTTGTGCCTTACGCATATACGTACGCCGATGAGTGTGGTGGTCTGGAAATGAGGTGTGTCCAGGTTACAGATCGCTAAAATAGGTCCCTTAGCGCTCTTGCAATCAGGTTGGTGGTATTTATTGGAGAAAGGCAACCATGATCACGCACACAAAAACGTTTGAAGATAAAATCAGTCGTTTATGGTTGCTCCTTAAGTTATGTGGGGCTCTAAATCAAGGCCTGCTCTTGTGTTTTATGGGTTCTTTTTAAAGGGGTTGTGGAAATGAGTGTAAATGTTTTAGGCTGCAGTTTGTAAGACTCTGTGTGTGTTTGTGTGTGTGTGTGTCTGTGTGTGTGTAAGACAGAGAGAGAGAGAGAGAGAGAGAGAGCTGTCACATTCTGAAGCGAGGTCATGTCAGCGTTTCTCTGGGTCTGTGTTTGGGCAAGTTTGAGCTCTAATCTCCTCCTGTGGCTGTATCACACTGCTGCAGTTTCCTTCTTCTAAAGACGTTCAGGTAACACTTTATAATACTGTTCCATAGTTAATAGGTAACTAAGCAGGAACTAAGCAGTAACTAATTAATAGTGCTGCATTAAAACCTAAATATTTTCTATTAACTACCAGGGAGTACTGAATAATTACTCAGTAGATAGTACTGAACTAATGATTATAGTAGTTCACTATTAACTTCACAATAATTACTGAGACTTACATATCTCCCAGAGAACTACTTACTAATGATGTCTTCTTTATAATAACTACTTATTAATTACTGCTCAAATCAACATTAACTACTGAAAACCCTTACATCCCACCTGGGGAACTATAGATCTAAATCAGTCTACACAAACAATTATTCTATCAGTGGTGATATTAAAGGCATATTTGAGTGACACCATTTGTAGTAGTAGTAACCTTAATTACCTTATTATCATCATTATCTTCCAAATATTAGCAACATATAGTAAAATACTACAGTGTGTCGTAATCTGCTTAAACCCCATTTTTAAAAGAAAAAAAATAATAAAAAAATAACGTAATATTATTACATAGTAGACATTATTTATGTTCTCCAGAAGACTCTAAGACTGACTGTACTCAATTTTGTTTTAATGGTCACTGCTTTAATTTTCAGCACCAACCTTATAAACGTTCATCTTTAGCCTTGCAGTGTCACAGACTTTTAGTGCCCATTATTAGGGTAATTACGGTAATTCCACAGCGCCGGACCGCTAGCCTCTATCAGTGTGTTTATCCGCTGCTGCAGGTTATTCTATCAGTGGTGATATTAAAGTCAGTGACACCACTTATCATATATTAACCTTACTTACCTTAGTATGCTCAATATCTTCCAAATGTTAGACACACTGAAATGTGCAGTAGTCTGCTTAACCCCCATTTTTGTAATATTCTGTCAGTGTGTTACAGGTGTTTATTCTAAACCTGTGCTCTTCTTCAGTCCTCCTGGAGATGTGCTCAGTAGAAGTGATGGCTCACATACAGCTTTACTCTAGGCTGTGTCCAACATCCTTATTCTGGGGGAAATCATGTTTAAATGAATAAATATTTGTGTTAGATAACGAACTAGGTATCCCTGTGTTCTTCATAGATAATTAATAAGGGGTCCCTGTCTTCTTTTTTCGGGAGTTAACAGCAGCACATGGTAACCCATTACTAATGACTGAGCAGTTACTGTGTTCTTCTTTAGGAGTTACTGTAGATCATACCACAGTATTATAAAGTGAGAAACATGGTAACTAATTACTAATTACTGAGGAGTTACTGTGTTCTTCTTTAGGAGTTACTGTAAATCATACCACAGTATTATAAAGTGAGAAAAATGGTAACTAATTACTAATTACTGAGGAGTTACTGTGTTCTTCTTTAGGAGTTACTGCAAATCATACCACAGTATTATAAAGTGAGAAACATGGTAACTAATTACTAATTACTGAGGAGTTACTGTGTTCTTCTTTAGGAGTTACTGCAGATCATGTCACAGTATTATAAAGGGAAATATACATTAATAATAATAATAATAATAATAATAACAATAATAATAATACCACACATTTAACCTAGCTAACTAACACACACACATTTAACCTAGTTAACACAATTAACCTAACTAACGCACACACATTTCCCCTAGCTAACTTAGCTTGCTAACTTACACACATTTAACCTAGCTAACTAACACACACACATTTAACTTGCTAACACACATATAACCTAGCTAACTAACCCACACATAAAAGTTAACTTAGCTAGCAAACGAACACACATAACCTAGCTAACTAACACACACATAACCTAGTTAACTTAGCCAGTTAACTAACACACACATAACCTAGCTAACTTAGCTAGCTAACACACATCCTAAAGCTGGTTAACAACCCACAAAGAGTCCTCCTCTGATCCGGGGGTAAAACAAGCTGGAAAAGATCTCAATATCTTGATTACTAGTTTATTTTCAATCAAATACAGAAATATGAAAGCAGCAGAGTCGCTCTTAATCCTCTTCCAGCAGCAGCAGCAGCACAGCAGAGAATTTACACGAAGGACCTGGAGAGCTGCGTCCGCTGTGAAATTACCGTAATTACCCTAATAGTGCGCAGTTAAATAATTCTCTGTGAGACTGCAAAGGGTGAAGATGCACTTTTATAAGGCTGACACCTAGTATTAAAGCAATGATTGTTACATTATTACAGTCTTCCAGTCATTCTTAGAGTCTTAGATGCCTTCTGGAGAACTTTCATCAATGTCTTCTATGCAATAATATTACGTTATAATGTTGTTTTTTTCTTCCAAAAATGATGGTTAAGCAGAGTAATACACACTGAAGTATTTTACTATATGTTGCTAATATTTGGAAGGAACTGAGGATAATAAGGTAATTAAGGTTACCACTACTACAAATGGTGTCACTTGCTTAATTCAAATATGCCTTCAATTATTATGCATTTAACTCAAATATGCTTGATTTAGATCTATAGTTCCCCAGGTGGGATGTAAGGGTTTTCAGTAATTAATGTTGATTTGAGCAGTAATTAATGAATAGTTATTATAAAGAAGACATCATTAGTAAGTAGTTCTCTGGGAGATATGTAAGTCTCAGTAATTATTGTGAAGTTAATAGTGAACTACTATAATCATTAGTTCAGTACTATCTACTGAGTAATTATTCAGTACTCCCTGGTAGTTAATAGAAAATATTTAGGTGTTAATGCAGCACTATTAATTAGTTACTGCTTAGTTCCTGCTTAGTTACCTATTAACTATGGAACAGTATTATAAAGTGTTACCGACGTTCACTTCACTGGAACCCTAAAACTGTCTCCTGATCACTGTTAGATCCATAACTAGCATCATTATTATATGCTAAATATAATATGCTAGTTACTACCACATTAGCAAAGCTGGTTAGAACTTAATGCAGACATTTCGCACATCGACATGCTAATGACAATACTAACGAAATGTATTACAGTCTGTCAGAATAAATATGTGCATCATATAAACATTATTAAGCATTGGAGTGTGCTCCCTATTCTTTCTGTAGTGCATTACAGTCTGTCAGAGGGAATATGTACATCATATAAACATTGTAAAGCATAATAGAGCGCCCCCTATGCTTTCTGTAGCGTATTACAGTTTGTCATAATCTTTCAGAATGAATATTTATTATTAATTGTGTGAGTATACAGTGATGTGCGGATCTTATATACATTATAGAGCATCATAAAGCACCCCCATGCTTAGTGTATTGTATTACAGCATGTGTTGGTTGACCTGTGTCTATGGATTGTATCTATATATGGAAACTGAACAGTAATATATAAGCGTGTAAGTACAGTAAATGCTGACAGGTCAGCTGCTTCTTTATAATAATAAGTCAGCTGGTGAAAATGTAAGTGGAGCAGCTGCTAATATTTGTCCAGATATGGTTTCAAATGAAGGAGAAGGTAAAAGTCCATCAGGTGTGGACAGGAGAGCGGTCATGCGTGGCTCTGCTAATGCAGCAGAATACCTCCTCTAACTAATCCTGACTGACAGCTGTGTGTGTGCGTGTGTGCGCACGCATGTCAGACTGGCCTTGTGTCAGGACATCAGCACAGGACCGTCTGACAGGTGACTGACATCTGCTTCCAGAGGTGTGTGTTGTAATTTTACTTTTAGTTGCTTAGGGGTGTTGTACTAATTTCAGATTTTTACCTGTGTTCTGCCCATGCTGCTTTACTTCTGTTTAATAAGGTTTTACCTGTGCTGATTTGCCTGGGTTTACTGTGTTTTATGTATTTGTTGTAACTGGGATTTACCTGTGCTCTGTTTTCTGGGTTAAGTATGTTCATGTGTGTTGTTTAATGTGAACATATGATGTTTTACCTGTGCTGATTTACCTGGGTTTACAGTGTATTTTCTGTGTTGTTTTAACTGGGCTTTACCTGTGCTCTGTTTTCTAGGTGTAGTATGTTTAATGTAAACATATGACATTTTACCTGTGCAGATTTGCCTGGCTTTAATATGCTTTACCTGTTCTTGTTTACCTAAGTTTATTTCTTTTTTGTGTGTGCCAAATGTGCTCATTTAGTGGAATTTAAGATAATTTACCTGTGCTGATTTGCCTGAGAGTAGGGTGTTTTACCTGTGCTGATTTGCCTGGGTTAAGGATGTTTTGCCTGTGGTAAGGATGTTTTGCCTGTGCTGATTTATGTGATTAGGTTGTTTTACCTGATCTCATTTTCCTACGTTTCTTAGGTTTTTGCGTGTGCAGAGTTTAGGATATTTTGCCTGTGCTGATTTACCTTAGAGTAGGGTGTTTCACCTGTGCTGATTTGCCTGAGAGTAGGCTGTTTTACCTGTGCTGATTTATCTGACAGTCAGGTGTTTTACCTTTGTTAATTTGCTTAAGTTTCAAATGTTTTGCCTGTGCTGATTTACCTGTGGTTAGGTTGTTTTATCTGTTGTCATTGACCTGAGTTTATTAAGTTTTCCTGTGTGCTGTGTTATCTGAGTTTAGCATGTTTTACCTGAAATACTGTATGTGGGGTTTACTCGTGCTTATTAAGTTAAGTTTAGGATATTTTACCTGTGCTTAATTTCTCAAGTTTAGATTTATAGCCTTGTGTTTCCATGCACACATTCCCACCTTGCGGGTTAAAACTGCAGAGAGATGTGGAATTGAGGACACACACACAGGCAACACATTGAGATTCAGTCATAGGTTGCCAGGTCTGTGTAGAAACCAAGTTAAATACAGAATAACAGTTGTAAAATGTTGTACTGATAATAATTGTAAGATGTGAAGAGACTGATTTAAGATCATACAGGAGAAAAGTTGTTTGATTTATGGTAAAAACAGCTTCAGACCGTACACACTGGTCTGTATTTGAAAATTAATTAACATCGATTACAGGATAATTACTTACAAACTATTTAAACATTCACCTGCAGTTTTGCATTTTGTGAGTTTCAGTCAAATTCTCAAAATCTTGTCTTGGGAGATAAGCGTCTTGTCATGCCCCTGACTATAGATATAATTCTACTTTTGTTGCAGACTATAAATAAATATACAAAATTAGTGCTCTGGAGCTCTAAGGTTAACAGCAGGAGGTTCTGACGAAAACTCCACTGCTAATCAAACTGCTGTGTGTGTGTGTGTGTTATTTTGAGAAGAGATGAGTCACAGGGCTGTCCTGGACCCCCACCCACCCATCAGAGCTGAGGCATGTAGGACGGGAATCCCCATATGTGTGTGTAACACTTCCCCTCCTGGCAACTGACCCTGTCCTGAAAGTTCAGGCTATGAGTTTGACCAGAACACAATGCACGCACGCACACACACACACACACACACACCAGGATCTACCACAGTATTAATCTGTCCACTCTTACACATTAAAGCATTTTTCAAGGTTTCATATGGAAATAATGATGCTATACGTGTGTGTGTGTGCATGTGTGTATGTATGAGGGTGTGATGGAATGAGCTCAGGATGTGTTTGGGTGGTGTTGGGGGCTATTAAGCTGTGATGGAATGGGTGGTGGTGTCTCTGTGGTATACACTGCTATGATGCTGGTTATGAATGATGACAGCAAAGCTATTGTGTTGGTCTGTTCTGTGTGTGTGTGTGTGTGTGTGTGTGTAGGAGAGAGAGATAGAGCATGTGTGTGTGTCCAGACAGGTCTGTATCATCTGTGAATACAGATCCATCATCATAAAATCAATGCCCATCATCGACAGTGTGTGCTAATGGAGCGACTCTGGGGAGGAATATCAGCTCTGTGTGATACGTGTACCATCAAACAGCTGTTTCTGTCTTGTTGTCTTTAAAATGGGTTTGGTTTAAACAATGTTGGCTGGATGGGTGGGACTACGGCTGTGCTGTATGACCAAAAATCATATCCTTGTATAGGCCACCTTATATCCTGATATAGATCACAATATAGCACATTTTCTATAAATTTAGTTATTTTCTATTTTTCTATATTTAATAACACAAGGCATATTTCTTATTGCATATTGAATTGCACTAAACAGTTCAAAGTATGTTTTTATATTTTGTTATATCTCTTATTTTATTGAAAAACTCTCTGCTAATTGTTAGTTAAACTTAAAATATAAAGTAGTAACCTACTTTTCACTTTTCAACTAAAATTAAATTCTAATGTAGGCCCAATCTGATTTCACTCCTTGGTCCTTCCACTTAACACTCAAAACAGAGGATGAGAATCACTAGTTAGGTACAGCACAAGCAACCAAAGATACCCTCAAATCTGAGTATTTCCCTTGTTAAAAATCCCCATAACCACTATATTACCATAGTTTAATGTGTAGTTTTAGTGATTTATGGTAATTTTCTTAATAACAGGCAATGAAAAAATTGCTAGTAGTAGTTGTCTCAGTTTTAGCCAACTAGCTAGCTAACTTTCCGGTTCCACCTTAAATGGTGCAACAGATGGCAGAGGCTGCAGTATTTAGGGTGGAACTGGAAAAAAATTAAATTAAATATCGGCATAACCATCACAGATGATTTAAGGAATGGACAAAAATAATTAACTGATGCACCACCTGCCCCCATTCTGAAGACATACGATAAAGCCCTAAAGTTTACTAGTTAAGCAGCTGAACTTTAGGGTAACACTCAGGGTACATAAGAGAAATGGGATTGGGCCTAAGAGTCAATAGAATGAGTACAATGAGAACAACTTCTCTGGCCCCTTGTCGAACTAATCAATGAGTTGATTATTGATGAGCTGTTTATTAATGAGCTGATTGGTTGATTAGGTGTGCTTTGAGCCAGAAAGTGGATAAAAGCTAAGAATCACTGTTTTATATGACAAAAGTTCATGCAGAGACTCTTAAATGAAACTCTTAAAATTAAAATACATGATGGGAAGTGTCCCAATTTTCATCTCAACACTTTAAATAGCCACACTATTCTAACTCTCTATTTGGCAAAATCATTGAAGTGTGAAGTGTACACTTTATACAAGACATTTGGGTTTGAACTGAGCTTTGTTATCGTCGATCAATCACTTTGTCCCGCTCCTCAGATATGTTGTAACTACACAGCAATGTGCCGCTAGTGCTTACCCCGAGGCAACTATACTCAAACTCTGAAGATCATATGAAAAGTTAAAGAGATTAAGCTATATTTTAAGGATTATATGTGTCTCTTTTTTATTGCAAATAAATTGTTCAGATGGTTCCAGTCCATAACATTGTCATGGGTTGCTGTCTGAAGGACTTCCGAGATGCTAGGTAATTTGTCGAAATAACAATCCTTGTTCTCTCAGTTGAGTAATGTGTCCCGCTGTCTTGACAACTCTTAAGAGTGAGTCATAGAAGCATGTCTTTCAGTTAACAATCTCTCACCAAGAGGTACACTATCCTAAAATATAGCCTATGACAGCCTTTTCATTGGGCAGTGGGGAAAGAACTTTAATGCCCTCTTGTGGCAAAAAACAGTATATATGTATACATGTAAATGCCACATTCTGCCATGTTATTTTTCTGTTGACCAGCATTGATTATTATTATTAATATACAATTATTATTTATATTAATAATAACATATATAGCATATATATTTTCAGGCCTTCAGTCTGAGGCAGCTGATGTAGGTGACAAAAAGGAGAAGTATGTGTGTGTGTATGTGTGCTGTGTGTTACAAGGGTGTCCCTGACTGTGTGTGTTTGTGTGTGTGTGTGTGTGTTTGCAGGACCGTAACAGCATTTCAAAACCTTCATTAAAATAAGCTGACATCACTGTCTCTTTCTCTCTTTCTCACGCACACACACGTCTTTCTCTAAAACTGCTGATGACAGCCTCTTCAGATCTCTCTCTCCCTCTGTGTGTGTGTGTGTGTGTGTGTGTCTGTGTGGTGCATGCTGAGTTGTCTAAGCTAAAAACCTTGACATTTTTAGATTAGACAGCAGAATGAAGAGAGTGGGATGGGGAAAGCCATACAGAGAGGGAGAGAGAGAGAAAGAAGGAGAGAGAGAAGCAGAAAGAGGGAGAGAGAGAAGGAGAAAGAGAGAAGGAGAGAGAGAGAGAGAGAGAGAGAGAGAGAGAGAGAGAGAGAGAGAGAGAAGATGACTGGAAGTGCAGAGTCACTCTGTGCAGCCAGTTGGAGATTCACACACCCACTGGTCTGCCAGCAGGCCAGCCAAAACACACACACACACACTGAAGTGTCAGACAGCTGAGTATCTCGGCTGAAGCTCTGGTAAACTGACTAAACACTGTTTCCATTAAAGATCTGTCAGCTCCTGCAAGACCTTTCTCCTTCCCCTACAGCTCCAATATCTTCTCCAAAAGCTTTTCTAACTGTTTCTCACATTGCTCTTCTAACTGTTCCTCAAAGAGCTTTTCTAATTAGACCTTATCCATCTCTGGAAACAGTCTTCTTACTGCTCTGAAATCTCCCCCAATAGCTCTTTTTGTTTCTCAAAAAGATCTTCTAAATGTTCCTCAAACAGATCTTCTAACTGTTCCTCAAACATCCGCTAATAGCTCTTCTAACTGTTCCAACTGCTAGTTTGACTGCTCCTCTGTCTTCTCGGACATCTCTTCCAAAATACCCTTTAACCTCATCTACAACTCCCCGAATAGATCCTCCAACTGCTCATCCAACATCTTAAAATCTCTAATTGCTCCTTCAAATTTATCCTAACATCTCTAATAATTGCTCCTCCAGCATCTCCAATATCTCATCCAATTTTCATCTGTCAGCTGTTACAACATTTAACTTCCTCCAGCCGCTCTTCAATCTGTTCCTCCAGTAGATCCTCTAACATCACAAACAGCCCCGCTAACTTTTAGTCTGTTTGTTCCTCTATTTCCTCCGTTCTTTCAACGTGTCCTTTAACAGCTTTTGAAACTGCTTCTTCGCCTTCTCCAACAGCACTTCTAACACCTTCTCTAATATCTCCAATGGTCTCCAATAGTCTGACTGCTCTGCTATTTCCTCCAACATCTCCTAATCTCCTCCAAACAGCTTCTTCAATATCTCCTCAAATATTTTCTTAACTGCTTCTCCAACAGTTCCTCTAATTGCTCCTTCAACATTTTCTTTAACTCATCCAATAGCTTCTCTAACTGCTCCTTCAACTGCTATCTGACTGCCCCTCCAGCAACTTCTCCAACATATTTTCCAGTACATCATCTAAATGCTTCTTCAATAGCTCCTCCTACCAACTCTTCCAATGGCTCATCTAAGTGCTAGTCTTACTGCTCCTCCTCCATCATCTCCACATCTCCTCTAACATTACCTGCAACATGTCATTTAACAGCTCCTTCAATTTCTGTAGGCTGAATTAGTGTGGATAATCTGCTGTAGATTGAAGTCATAATATTTTCAGCCGATGTTTTTTTATTGAGTTGTACTGATGAATCAAGTTGTATTGAAGATGAATTAAGTTGTATTGGTGAATCAAATTGTACTGATGACTCGAGTTATACTGATAAATATTCAAGTTGTATTGGTGAATCAAGTTGTACTAATGATGACTCGAGTTGTATTGGTCAGTCGAGACTACACACAATCTCTCTCTCTTTCTCTCTTACACCACACACACAAACACACACACACACTCCCAGCGGGGTAAGCAAGCAGTGCACTGGAACAGAGAGGAGATTTGGAGGCTGTCAAAATATCATCTCTGGTCTGTCATCAAAGAGCAGCACACACACACACACACACACACACACACACACATATATATATATATACACACACACACACACACACACACACGCACTATCTTCAGGGACAGAGCTGATATTTGATCAAAATGTCTGCTACAACTGAGACTGCAGCTACAACTCCCCAGATAGAGAGAGACAGAAAGGAAGAAAGAGAGACAGAAAGGAAGAAAGAGAAACAGATGCATAGGGAGAGAGACAAAAAGAGAGGGAGGGAATGGAAGAAAGCAAGACAGAAAGAAAGACTGAGAAAGAAAGGAAGAAAGCAATAAAGAGAGAAAGACAGAAAGGAAGAAAGAGCCAGAGAGACAGAGAAAGAATGAGCAAGAAAGAGAGAAAGGAAGAAAAAGTGAGAGAAATTTATGTGTGAATAAAACTATTAGTACACCAGCTCATTGTTTGTTTTTTTCTGAAATTATGGATAAAGGCTTTATGCTGCTTTTGTTGGAGTAACTGTCTCTACTGTCCAGGGAAGGCTTTCTGCTATATTTGAAGCATTGGAGTTAAGAATTTGATTACATTCAGCATTAAGTGTGTTGGTCAAGTTGCAGGATGATTATCACCCAAACTTATCCCAAAAAATACTCTGCATCATTCCAGAGAGCACAGTTCCATATTGTACCCCTCAACCCCACGCCTGGAATTAGACTTGATACCTACAGGTTCATGTTTATCAGCTCCAGAGTTCTAATCTACTGGCAAGACTTCTCTATAGCGACTAGACGATCAGAGTCTGCGCTTTTTCAGTGCATCTTTTTTTTTTAAGTGCGTTGAGACATGAGTGCATTGGGGTGGCACTGAGGATAACACCACTGCATGCTAGTGAGTTACCACATCATGTGGAGAATAAGGTTCAATTCCTAATCTGGGTGACTATACTGCTCTACAACTATAAGAGTCCATGGGCAAGACTCCTAACTCTTCACTGGCCTCTGTAATAGGAATAACACTGTAAGTCATTCCATAATTCCATAAATGTAAAAGTAAGTGCAATTATTGGACATAGTGTGTTTGTGTGGGGGTATAGATATATGGAGAGAAAAGCACTGTGTAGTGCTGCTGGTTTCAGTTTAATCAACACACTCCTATAGAGACTCTGGAAGGATGTAGCCCACAGTGGAATTGAGTGGACGGGGGAACATTAGCAGGGTGGGGCTGGTGGCTATAGGGGGACTATGGCTTTAACTGCTGTTGACCTATCATTCTGTATTCTAAATGCAAAAAAAACGCAAAAAATAATAATAAATTAATTTAATTTACCCTGACTGACCCAAAAATATAAGAGGGGTATATACTAGGCTGCTGCTTTACATTGCTTAAGCTGCAACCAAGATCCAGAATCCTTAAGTGTGTGTATAAGACTCTTTGTGTTTAAGAGTGTATGTGTTTAAGAATGTGTGTGTGTGAGAGTGTGTGGTCGCGTCATTTCTGATCTGTGCTTGAGGGTGTGTGAGAGTGTGAAAGCAGTGTTTTGTTCTGTTCTTAAAGGGCAAACCCACTGAAACATGAACACACATGTAGGGTGTATACAATCAACCTCTCATCAATTCATATAAAGCATATTATTATGTTAATTTTACATACACACACAAACAAGCAAGCTCTTGAGACTGAAAAACTCTGCTTATTACGTGTGATTTTAACCAGGGAATCAACACAACCAGAGTAAAACTAAACCGGCGTGACCCAGAATTCAAGCCCAGCGGTCAGTCCGATTTAGTTTAAAATGAAGTTCATATTAAAACAGTGATTAAAAGTGATGAAATCAACATCAGCATTAATTAATTCAGCGTTTATATAGATTATCATTGAGGACTGTTTGTTGGTGAGTAGTTAAATGTGTGAGTTAGTAGTTTACAGAAGGAATCTTAGTAAGCGTTATTTTTATATTGTGTAGTGCAGAGATGTGCTGATCATAAAGAAACACTCTGATGTGTAAAAATTCTGCTCTGTCTGAATGCAGCTGCTGTAGCTGTGCTCGGCAGCAGTGGTCGGCAGTGCTGTGGAAGGATCACACACGGAGCTCTGTGCAGCAGTAAACAGCCACGGTGCTGCGAAAGGCCTAAAATATTAAACTTTGGCCTTATCCGTATTCCCAACACACACCAGCTTTCAGACCATGCTGGAGGAACATCCACACGTTAGCTGTGCTTTTGTTAGCTGCGCTCCTGTTAGCTGCCTTCTTGTTTAACAGTGCTTCTATTAGCTGTGCTCCTATTGGCTGTGCAACAGGAGCACAGATGACACTGCTGTTCAAAGCCAGATGTGACGACACAGCAACTGCAAAAAAGGTCTATAAAAAGCTTCTCTTAGCTGTCCTCCTGCTAGCTGTGCTCAGTTAGCTGTGCTCCTGTTGGCTGTGCAACAGGAGCACAGATAAGGCTGCTGTTTGAAGCCGGACATGATGACACAGCAACTGCAAAAAAGGTCTATAAAGAGCTTCTGTAAGCTGTGCTCCTGTTACCTGTGCTTCTATTGGCTGTGTTCCTGTTACATGTGGTTGTGCTTCTGTTCGGTCTATAAAGAGCTTCTGTTAGCTGTGTTCCTGCTGTTTCTCCTTCTAACCTGTATGTAATATATACACGTTATTGTTATTAGATGTACAAGATAAAGGTCATAGAGTCCTCCAGTTTTTCTTAAACAGAGCACAAAGTGTGTGTGAGTGCACGTGTGTAAGTGAGAGTGTGTGTGTTTGTGATTGTGTGAACAGTGTTAAAGAAGGTGAAAAAAGGGAAAGTGTGAATCGCAGGCTGTCGAGTGTGTTTGAGTTTTCAAAACAGTTAAGTGTCTGTGTGTGTGTGTTTATATTTAAAGAATATAGAGAAGTTGCAAAGCTGGGTGTGTGATAAGGGAGTGATAAGGGTGTAAATTAGACAGATATAGATCGCAGCTGTCATTCCGTCACTCACAGAAGTGTTAAAAGGTCAAGGACACACTTGTGTACGGTTTGCTTATAGTAAACTAATTTGCCATTAAAAACGCTGACCTCTGGGCTTGTCACAGTAAGGATCTTGGTGTGCATGATAAATTGTCAGTAAAATAATTGCAATAAACAATATTATGGTCATTTGCTGATTGTCATTGTATGCCACTGATATAATAGATGGATGGATGGATGGATGGATGGATAGATGTTTTTATTAACGGTTTGTAAGTTGATTAGATTGATTTTTGTTAGTTTTGTCAATTTGTATTTCAGGAGCCTACAATGCTGTTAAACCTGGACATGTCCTGGTAGCTGCACTGTTAAAATACCAATCCGTCAAAGCATGATATCAAACACACACGACACCTTAAATCAAGCTGCACAGTTGACTGCTAACCTATAGATCAGTAAAAAAGGTCTTTAAATTATTTATCAGTATGCAAACTAGATATTTAGGTCATTGTGTTTCTATCTCTCATTAGGTATCACCAGTTGGCATGGTGATGCTTTGGTAGCTGGGTACTGAGTGGACCAAACACCAATACACAAACACATACACACACTCACAAACAGTGGCTGTAGATGTGTGTGTGATGTGAACAAGAGGCTAAATATCCAGAAGTGGTGCTCAACCCAGCTGACACCAACTCTCACTTCAAAGAGACTGTTCAAGTGTTTGTGTGTGCGCGCGCGGAGTGGTTTAATACTGAATCATCATTTTGAGGAGGATTAGTGTGCCAGTGAAAGACTGCATTGTGTACTTGGGGAATATACCGGGAGGTGCTATAATGCTCTATAATGATCGTATGATCACGTTTATTTTTATTCTGTCAGACTGTAATACACTACAGGAGGCATAGGGGGCAAACTATAATGCTCTATACTGTTCACATGATTCACACAAATGTTAAACATTACAGAAGCATAGCAGTGCGGTATAAAGCTCTAGAACAGGGGTCACTAATAGGCGGACCGCTGTCCGGACCCAGACATTGTCCAATTCGGACCCAAACCGATAAACTACTGAGAAGGATTTAATTCTGACAGAGTTAATTTAAAGCGGCGGAACGTTCCTTGTCTTTATGGTTTACATGCTTTGCAGCGCAGTAAACATACTAGTACTAGTGTTACTTAGAGGAATTAAAGAGAAACAACCGAGACAATAGTGCAAAATATTCCACTTAATTCCATCTGATCAGAACTCCTCAGCAAGAAAAAAAAACTCCCTCGCTCGCAGGCACGCTCTCTCTACTCCCAAAACAACCCTACCTCAAAACTAAGGCAACCCCCAGGGGACAAAAAGCATTGGCAACTTCCCCTAATCAGTTTTACCCAAAACATTATAAAGTCTGATACAGTAATAATATTAAATAAAATAAAACTACTGTTTTAAAAAAAAGCCGATATTTTGGCCAAGTTCAGCAAACATTTCTCCATATATTGTATGATTTGTCATTCATGTAATTATCATGACAGGCAGGCGCAAATCTAATATAAATAAATTAAATACAATAAATATAGCATGTGGAAACAAAGTGAACATAGAGATTCACATTATTAGACTCGATAAGTTCAGGGTGTTTCCATTTATATTATGGTAGGTTGATAATGTAATTATTGTGACAGGCCTATTTAAAACAATTCATATTGCTGAAAAATACTAATATGTGTAATTTGTTTTGTTTTTCAGTTGTTTATGACATAAAACACAGAAGTACTAGGCTTCTTTAGTATACAGTATACTGAATCATAACGCAAATTAAAAATGCAGACGGTCCAGACCTTGGCCTGGCGAAATTTTCTCGAACTGGACCGAACTGAATTCTAATTAAATACCCCTGCTCTATAATGTTTATATGATCCACACACTCTTTCTGACAGACTATGTTTTTTAGACTCTTTGCTCTGTTGTTCTGTGATTCTGTGTGTCCTGGAGTGACCTTACTAACCTGTCTAAGTTGTGGCCCCACCCCCCCGGCTAACAGACACCAATCGCCTCACAGACTTGTTCCGTCAAGAGGAGGTCATCATGGTTACGGGAGGAGGACAGGTCCACAGCCCGCGGTACCCCAACGCCTACCCCCGGAACCTCCTGTTATCTTGGAATCTGCTCTCGGCTCCACAAACCCGCATCCTGCTGGAGTTCGATGGGCAATTTGGCCTGGAGGAGCCTGAGAACAGCGTCTGCAGGTGAACACACTCACGCTGCTGCTCACAGCCTGTCTCAAACCTACAGATAGACCAGAGTGACCTATTTGTCAGGTTAATCTGGCAGAATTCAGCTCGACAGATTGTTGATTCTTCTGCTGTTTCTTTATTTTTTTGCCAATAAAGCTGGTATCAATAATATATTGTACATACCAGTACTATATAGAATTATCTACACTTAATATTTTACTGTACAATAAAATCACATTTATGTAACTATATTTCCATTACCAAACTGGCCCTGATGAGAGCCAGTTTCATTATAACGTTTTTGATAGTATTTGCGTCTGCAGTTGAGGATACTTTCAAAGTTCTTGAAATTCTTCTTTTTGTCAGTCCCCTGAGAAACTCCAGCCAAGATGTGCAAAGCTGGCATCTACGCAAGAGGTGCAACTTTGAAGAATATAAAATATAAAACATATTCTGGTTTGTTTAACACTTAATTATTTAGATGACTTTAGTATTAATCTGAAAAACTAAATTTGGGGCGTGTCCAAACCTTTGACTGGTACTGTATATTTCCTGCACAGACACCATTTTCCATTAATCTGTTTTCAAAATACTATAAATACCTTTCTGTAATACATTTTAATACTGTATATAGAACCCTATTCAATTTATATATTTACTATAAAGAGTGTGTCTTCAGTACTATGTTGAACCTATGTAGAATGTTCAGTTAATATTTTGTTACAGTATTATAAAGAACACCTTTTCAGTACAATATCTCCAGTATTGAAGTGTAAAAAAAATATATATATATATAGTATTATTGTGATGTATGTGTGTGTGTATGTGTGTGTGTAGATATGACTTTGTAGAAGTGGAGGACATATCAGAGACCATCACAGTAATCTGGGGTCGCTGGTGTGGGAGAAAAGCCCCCCGGCCCATAACGTCCAGAACCAACAACATCAGAATCACTTTCAAGTCGGACGATTACTTTGTGGCAAAACCAGGATTCAAACTCTGCTACTCTCTGCTGGTAACTTTTGACAGACTTATTGTCTGTAACTTTGTATATTTTCTATAACTGTTTATAGCAGTCTATAATCCAAAACGTGTGTATAATTCTACAGTTTAAGTGTGAAAAATATCTCCATTAATTACTCTGTAGGTGTAAGTATAGATAGCAGGGCTTATACTTTAGAAAAAGTTTTAAATAATTCTGTAGAACTTAAAGTATCACGCTTTTTATTTTTTAAGTAAAAGTGTAAAATACTAGTTTCAAAACTACTTAAAGTATAAAAGTATAAGTAATGTAAGGGGAAAAAAAATACATGAAGGAAAAAAGCTTAGGCCACGCCACAGGATCCTATAGTGCACTCTAGTGTTATACTTCTCATCCAAGCACAATCAGATTTTGAGCATTTTGGTCGTAATGTGAAATAAACCATTCAGTGTGTCACTTGCCATTTTTTTAGGAGCCAGGTGCGCTCTGAATTCGGCAGATTGCCATTAGCATAGATATATTCACAAACGCTGTTGCTATTTAAACGAGGAAGCTGGAAGGCTCAAAAAATAGACTGTTGGTTGGGTGTAAGATAGTAATGAGAATCATGTCATGACATAACTCTCTGTAACTTAATATAACTGTCTAAAATGCTGCAACTGTTGGTAACTTTCTATAATTTTCTGTAAGAGATAATAGTCTATACCTGTCTGTAATTCTCTCTCTTTGTTTCTGTATATTATGTGGTAAGCAGAGTTCCTTTCCTGCTGATTTATATGCTGGGTGCACAGGTGTGTGTGTGTGTTTCCTGCTCTCCTGCCCCCAGACTTCCTGGAACCACGGCATTCCTGAAAAGGAAGTTGAGTGGGCTGCGTTTGATCTGGTTTCCGCAGTGATGAGCTTATCGCTCTCCTTGTGTGACCTTTGACCTCTGGCTATTGTCTGCACTGCTGTGTAGTGAGATTTATATAGCAGGGTCATGTGTATGTGTATAGCAGGAATGTGTGTGTTTGTTATAGGTGTGATTTTTCTAGAAAGCATTTAGTACTTGCTCTGTTTAAAATGCGTTCGGTCACTCTGAGTTTTAGAGGCTGCTGCACATGAAACTGTTCTTTTACCCCCACTGCCTGCATTAGCCAGTAAAAGAAACCAGACAGAAAAATGAGCGAATCAGCAAAAGCCCCCAGACTTACGTTAACTTGTAAATTAGGATTCATGGCCCCGCCCACCTTGGCTTGGGACCGTCCACTGCAGAGCTGTGGAGGGTGCATCACAGTCTTGAGACGTTTGCATGTTGTGAATATTCATGTGTAAGAGCCATAATTCCTGTCATTCTTCCTTGCTCAAGAATCCTCTACTGAACTAAACCAGTTGTAGTCACACATGATGTCAGTTAGCTACCTTAGCAGTGCTGTTTTAGTTATAGATTTATCTTAGTAGTTCTACTCTAATAGTACATTTATATATGCAGTGCATTTTAAGTCAAGAATGTACTTCAGCAGGGCTACACGGGTCACATGTGGGTAAACTACACAGAGAAACGCAGCCACTCTTTTGGTGAACAATTAGATAATATTAGCTATGATTGCTCAGCTAATATTACTATTACCTTCACTGCAGGTTTTCCAGCTGAATGATTCAAGAGCTAGCATAGTAAAGTGGGAATAATGATGCCAACTGTAATAAGTGGTGCTGAATGCTTTCTTTTGTTACATTTATGGGAGTAGTGCATAAAAATAAACTAAACATGTAGTTTTTAGGCTGTCCCTGATGGCTCTGTACACAACAGTGCACAGCTTTTAAAGTGCAACACTGCCACCACTGCTGAAAACAATGCTAATATTAGAGGAAACACTAGTATGCTTAAAATATCTAGTCATAGTTAGGCAACTGCTTTCACTCACTCGACCAAACATTGAAACTACTTTAATTTTAGGTTGAATATTTTCAGTTGTCAAATATTCCTATTTATCCAACTGAGACTGCAATCACAGAAAATAAATTATTATAAAACATATGTTCAAAAGAAATATTTTCCTGGCCAGTTGCCAATTATTGACTCAGGCCTGAGAAACTACCCACTGAATAACAAAGATAAATTATGTGCTGGAGCTTAGGACTAAAGTGTTGTTTTCCTCAGGGCTCAAACCAATATTTACTCTTAACTTGAAATGAATAAATGAATATTAAATAACTCACATAAATTATCTCACTTTTGTTCTCTCTCTGTTTCCATTTCTCTCACAGAATGATGTCCCCCTGATATCATTGACCAACTGGGAGCCAGTGACACCTGTATTGGTAAGAGAGACACACTACACAAAAACACACACACACACCACTACACCATAACACTTAAACTACATAGAACTTTCTAGATGTGTATGGATAGTAAAACTCTCTCTGTCCGTCTGTAGGATGTAACTGAAGCTCCACTCTCTGTGGATGAGCTTGACAGTGTAATTTCTGGGTTCAGTACAGTGGAGGAGGTCCTGAAGCACCTGAACCCCAGCACCTGGCAGCAGGACCTCAACAGCATCTACACTCACACTCACTACTACATGCCCCGCAGCTACTTTACTGACCGCAAACAGAAATGTGAGTGTTTGTCATACACACACAAAAATACAACAAACCAGAAAGCATTAACTCATGAACTAGTGGCTAGAGAATCTCACCAACTCATGACTAGAGCATTCCCACAACGCTTGGGTAGTGTGGTTATGTGTGGCTAGAACATGAACTCATAACTAGAGTGTTACCTCCTGGCTAGAGCATCGTTACAGTGTTACCTCCTGGCTAGAGCCTCAACTCATGATTACAGTGTTAACTCCTGGCTAGAGCATCTTAGGAACTAATGGTAACATGTGGCTAGGGTGTCTCAGCAACTCATGTGGGTAGAGTGGTAACTTGTGACTTGAGCATCTCAGAAACTCATGATTAACTAGTGTTAACTAGTGGCTAGAGTATCAACTCATGACTAGAGCTTAACTATCATTATCAATCAACTTATTACCCCAGCTTCAGGTGCTCGAGTGTCGGCTCAAGGCAACATTGAGTGAGCATCTCCATCAGCAGATGGAGTCTGAGAGAGCACAACGGTCTTTGCTGATTCTGGATGGGTAGATGACGCTGCCCTCATTGCTCCAGTTGTGATATTTGAAGATTGAAGATTCACATTCTCAGCAACCAAATAGTGGAGTTGATTTTAGTGCAACTTAGATTTTTTTTCTATCTATCTATCTATCTATCTATCTATCTATCTATCTATCTATCTATCTATCTATCTATCTATCTATCTATCTATCTATCTATCTATCTATCTATCTATCTATCATATTACAGATGAACACAGTGAATTTTGAGAAGTGAAATTAAGTTTATAGGATTTACAGAAAGTGTGTAATAACTCTTTAAACTAAATTAGGCAGGTTCATAAATTTGGGCACCCTTGTTGTTTTATTTATTTGAATACATTCAGCACTAATTATTGGAACACAAAACTAGTTTGATAAGCTCATTGACCCTTGACCTACATCCAATTATGTGAAAGGGTTAAGGTGGACAATATAGAAGCCTCAAAACAACTCTCAAATGACCTGAAAACAAAGATTGTTCAGCATAATGGTTTGGGAAAAGGATACTAAAAGCTATCTCAGAGATTTCAGCTGTCAGTTTCCACTGTGAGAAACACAGTTCTAGTTAAGATCTGAAGTGGCAGCCAAGAAAAATCTCAGATAATCAAAGGACAAGGATGGTGAGAACAGTCATAGTCAACCCACGGAGCAGCTCCAGAGACCTACATCTTCATCTTGCTGCAGCGAGATGCACAAGGAGAGGCTGTATGGGAGAGTAATGCAGAAGAAGCCTTTTTCTAAACACACGCCACAAACAGTCACTTGACGTATGCTAAAGCACCAGACGGAACCGGAGAATGTTCCAAAATATCTGGGTTGATGAATCTGTAGTATAATTTGTGTGATGAACCCTGTAGAATGAGCTTGTTTTCACTGACCTCTCTATCTCTCAGTGGATCTGGATCGTCTGTATGATGATGTTAAGCAGTACAGCTGCACACCAAGGAACTTCTCAGTGAACCTGCGAGAGGAGCTGAGGGCCACCAATGCTGTGTTTTTCCCGCGGTGTCTGCTGGTGCAGCGCTGCGGTGGAAACTGTGGCTGTGGCACCGACAGCTGGAACTCCTGCAGCTGCGGTTCTGCCAAGACTGTCAACAAACTGCACGAGGTGACCCACACACACACACCATTGCAACTAAAATAATTATAGGGGTTCAATGAAACTGGTGGGGGAAAACTTGTTAACATCGATGCTCTAACCTGGAGTGTGCTGGGAGGTGTGCAGGTGTGATGATCATATAAACCAATAGCATGTCAGAATGGTATATGATTAATAAAACCATAAAGAAAAGAGCCTAAACTTAACATCGAAAGTGCTATATTTTTCATTTTTCTGACAATTTGATCAGTTCACTTGAAAAATATTCAACATTACTGTATAAATGAGCTGCTTCCTCTAACTGCAATCCGGTTTGTACCTACAGAACAGTTAAGAGTAAGAAGGGAGGGAGGGAGGAAAAGAGAGAGAGGGAGTATTAGAGGGAAAGAAGTGGCAAGAGAACGAGAAATGAGAGGGGATGGTGGGTTCTGTGAGGGTGTGTGAGTGAAAGATAAAGTGGAAGAAAAGAAAAAAGAGGAGAAAAGAAAGGAAAAAAAAGGCAGAAAAGGCTCTGGAGTGCAGCGGGTGGCGAGAGATAAAACAGTTTTGTAATAAACGAAAAAGAAATAGAGAGAGGGAGAGAGAGTGAGGGGAAAAAGAGAAAGAGGGCAAGAGTGTGTGTTTAATGCTGATAAGGGAACACACTCCACATTCTAACTCTACAGGAACCACACCATTTCTGAACTACTCAAAGCACCCAGAGTTAGGTCAGTAGCTGTAATGGTGTGTGTGTGTGTGTGTGTGTGTGTGTGTGTGTGTGTGTGTTTGGAATTCCTCGTTCTGTTGTTGATGGAATGTGATTCTGCTGTTTGGGCCGACCCTTTTTCTCTAAACATACAGAAACTCTACTGACCACACAATTGGAATCAGATTATAATCACATTAATGTGTACAGTGGTGTTTACGGTCAGATACGGTCAGATACGCTTAATAGACATTCATTTGAATGTTAGTTGAGCATCTATGTGACATCTATAATGGACCATCCAATAAAGTTTTACCCAACTGTACAATACTTAGAATAAACTAACCAATACAATATCCTAAATTTAGTACTATACATGTTTAAACAATACTATATACAATAGTAAACATTATAATCCAATATACTCCAATATAATCCAAAGTACTACTAACTAATACTAAGAAATACTTCAGCACATTACAATGCAAATACAAACTAATACACACTGCAATACAGCATAATGTTAGTACAACAATACACAGTCACTCAGTATCAAACAATACTAAATACTCTATTAAACCCTGTACCCATGTACAATTACATCACAATTATCATCTTAACATTCATGTTTTGTGTGTGTGTACGTACAGGTGCTGAAGTTCTCTCCAGGGCAGAACTTTTACAGGAAGAAGGTGAGGGCACGCTGGGTTCTAGAGGAGATCCACCTACAGCACCATGAACGCTGCGAGTGTGTATGTCAGTCACGACCTCCACGATGAGATGCACACAGTATTTCCAGCAGCCTTGACCAATGCAAATGTGTAGCTGTCTTATTTTGTATTTTCTTTTTTATCTGAAAGTGCCTTTCTGCTCTCACATACACAAACACACACAGTATTATTTATTTCTGTTTTATACGGACTGTTAACAGGACCAAGTCTCACAAAAACTTTTTTTTTTGCCTACTGTCTGTCTCTCTCTCTCTCGCATTTGTCCGCGCACAAACACACACACTTTCTCCTTTTTTTCTGTCCTCGCTGCCGCTCTGACACATCAAAGCAAAAAGCCAGTGGAGTGTTAAACCCGCTAACAACACTGCATTCCAATCATTCAAGCTTACACACACACACACACTCTCTGCGCTTCGGAAACCTCCCCTCTTCCCTAAACCACCACCGCCTTCCTAAACCCCACCTCCTTCCTAAACTTAAAATTATCTGAACGGCGCCTCCTACTTACACTCCAACTCCTTCCTAAACATCATCTGCCCCTTATACCTCACTTCCTATTCAAACCTCAAATTCTCCCTTAACTCCACCTTACTTCTTATCTGTATCTAAACTTCCCCTAAAGCTTCACCTCCTTCCTAAACCTCACCACCTGTTTTAATCTCAGCTTCTTCGTAAGCCTCATTCTTTAATACACTACCTACTCCTTAAACATCCTCTCCTCCTAAAACCTCAACCTCCCCCCTAACCTCACTTATTTCACTTCCTTCCTATATCTAAACTCTCCCTAAACTTCACCTTTTACCGAAATCTAAACCGTCACTGCCTTTGTTAATCTCACCCTCTTTTCCAAACCTCAAATCCTCCCTTAACCACACTGTCCCTTATTCTTATTTCTTTCCTTTATCTATACTCCCCCTAAACCTCATTACCTCCTTTAATCTCAGCTTCTTCGTAAGCCTTGTTAAACACCCACCTACTCCTTAAGCATCCCATTTCCTCCCTAAAGCTCACTTACTCCCTATACCTAACATTTCCCCTGAAACCTCACCTCCTCCTTAAACTCACTTACTTCCTTATTATATCTAAACTCCCCCAAAACCTCACCTTCTACCTGTATATAAACCTTCACCCTCTCCATAAAACTTCACCTCCTTTCCAAACCTCAAATCCTCCCTTAACCCCACCTTGTCCCTTAACCTTACTTCCTACCTTTATCTAAACTCATTTTAAATCTCACTCTCTCCCTAAACCTCACTTTATTCCTATATCTACACTCCCCTCAACCTTCAACCCCTTTAAACTCAACTCAACTTAAATCTCAGCTCCTTTGTAAGCCTCACTCTTTAAACCTCCTTCTAAATCCCACCTCCTTTTTCCAACTCCTCCTCAAATCTCACTTCCTACCTATATCTTAATTCCATCTAAACCTTAACCTCTTTTTTAAACCTCACCTCCAACCTCAAATACTCAAAACCCAAACTTGTCCCTTAACATTACTTTCTACCTATATCTAAACCTTCACCTCCTTTTAAACCTCACCTTCTTCCTAAACATCACCTCCTACCTTTATCTAAATTTCTCCTTAACAGTCAACTCCTCTCTTAACCTCACCTCTTTCTAAAAACCCACCCCCTCCTCCTTTAAATTCACCTCCACTCTGAACCTCACCTCCTTCAGCCTCACTTCAACTTTGAAACCCTACCTCCTCTATGTACAAAGATGATTGTCTATCAGACACAGATAAAAGAAAACACAACAGTCAGATAGATAATGAGCTGGTGAGGGCAGAGCACCAAACACTTTACCGTTAAACTGTTTTATATGTAACTTGTCATAAAAGCACAATAAATGGAAAGATGTTCATGTTTTAAAAGTGCTTGAGTCTCCATGTGTCTTCTATTGGTTGCTTTGTTGGTCTTAATGTTAAAAATACATTAAGACCACCTGCCTAATACTGTGTAGGTCCTACAGGGACAAATCTGACCCATCAAGGTATCGACTCTAAAAGTGTCCTGTGGTATTTGATGATGATGATTATGAAAATTACATGTATAACACCTTTCCAGTACCCAATCCTAAACCAACTTACCGGCAAGAGACAGCAGCAAATAACATGCAGCATACTCCCCAGTCCATCTGGAGGACTGTATCAAGCACTAGGGGGATTCACAAAGGACACAGTAGCAATCTATATCTGCTCCTTCACACATATAGAAGCATACACACTCGTTCACCCACCTGGATTCCCTGGCAGAAACTCACCTGGACTAGGGAGAACACAATATCTTCATCCAAATCCAAGACCCCAGGGCTTTGGGCACCCATTACCTAGGTACTGACCGCTGCATACTAGGAACACCCAACAAGAACTGCCCGATGTTTTGTAGATGTTCTGGCCCAGTTGTCTTGCCATCACTGCCAAATATAGACACAGGAGGAAAGTGAAATTGGAACCACATTATCAATGTTGTTTACTCATCTACCAGCAGTTTAAATGTTAAAGATATTTGTTTACACTAAATTACATTTCTTCTTCTCTGCATCATGATACTTATTTTTTGAAAACATTGGCTCATTGGCCTAAATGAATACGCTGCCCATACCATCTAGTGGTAACAAAACAACATTACACTTAATTGATTAAAAACAAGACAGTGGGAATCCCAGTCAAACGTTTCTACAGCCAGAACAGACAAAACATGGGTTTAAAACTAGCATATTAACCTGCTGTAGAAAGATAAACTTTTGTTTTTGGACTAATTTGGTTCTTTTGCTTGTTTGGCCAAAAATAACTTACTGCTCTACATTTGAGGACTTTGTTTTTTTGCAAACACGATTTTTATACTTGCTGGGTCCTAACAGTGCACAACATGCAAATGCCTGGTTCTTGGGATTTTAATTTCTTTCTGAAAAGTAATGGGGTAACTGCTAAATCATGTTTCTTCTAAAGTCACAAGTATTAAAAAGAGTTTATCCTGCTTTTGTGGAGTAACTATCTACTCTACAGGTGAGGTCAGCACGAGTGTGAGGATATGAGTGCCTGAGTGTTAGTGAGGTCAGGGTGCTGGATGATCACCACCATACCTCATCTTCAACTTCTCAACTCATCCCATACCAAAGAATTGGATGGAGCACCATCATTCCAGAGAACACAGTTCCACTGCTTCCCAGCTCAATACTGGGGTTTATACTCGTCTAGCCCTTGTGTGGAATTAGACATGGTGCCAATAAGTTCATATGTATGTCCAACTGTTACACAGAGTCCTATTGTATTGGCAAGACTTATCTACAAGAACTATCTACAAGCTGTATGCACATTTGCTCAGCTGTGCCACAAACGACTGAACAAGAAGTGTTTTTTTTATGTAAAGTATCTCTCAGGGTATAAAAGTCTTAAAATGGAAAATACAGTACACCTATTTTCCTCCCCTCTCCTCTGATTAACGAGGTGCCAAAGACAGTGATCTTCACACATAAGGTGTTGAGGAAAGGTGGTAAGAACATCTTGAAATTCAAGTTAAAATGAAGTTTTGGGAAGTCTGACGTTATGTTGAGACATTACACATCCAGTATTTTTGCTACAGACGTTACCTCATGGCTGTATCGTCATATATTAGGGCAAAAGTTGGAGGACCCATGTTCCTCCAATGTTCCTCTTGAAATCATGGATATTATGCAGGAGTTTGTCCCCTTTTCTTGCAGTAACCATACTCTACCCCCTGTGAAAAGGCTTTACAATAGATGTTGGAACATTGCTGTAAGAAGCTATTGGATTGTACTCAGCCCTGACAGGTAATGCATCAGCGAGGTCAGGATCTGATATTAAATGCCACTACAACTTCATCCAAAGATATTGGATGGAGGTCAATCACACCAGATAACACAGCTTAACTGCTTTTGTACTGTACATAACTTAAACACATCTATGGCACATTGACACAAAAAACAAGTAAAGCTACCTTACATCCTTGTTACCAAACAAGACAATTAGCAGCTGGAATAAAAATGTACTCACCCACTTACGTCTCCAAAGATTTCTCAGCATGGTTTTCTGTAACAGGGTGGCACGGAGGGTCTGGATGGGTGTTGCACAGCTCCAGGGGCCAAGGGTTCTGGGTTCAATTGCTGTTCTGGTCGCTGTTTATCTGTCTTCTCTGGGTGCTCGGGTTTTCTCTGCAACCTAAAAATATACACAATAGATCAACTGGCCCATAGTAAGTTCAATTCGGCACATACTAAATTGCCTACTGTGAATGAATGATTGTATGATGTTACACATGCTTTGAAAGCTGTGGCTTATTCAACGGTGCATATTTACAGTGCTTATTTAAAGTGGATCTAAGCGGAAGCAGTTAGCGCTCTCCTCCAAGCATGTTGAGCTCCAGTGGTGTTTTGTTAGTGATACATTTAGTTGATATTGTGAAGCTTCTTTGTGTGTCTTAGGGGTAAAAAGTGCTTGCCTTGACCCTTCCAGCACCGGTAATATTGTGTAGTAGGGGATTCTAGATAGTAATGGGAACTGGATGCAGAGAGTGAGAGTGAACGAGGGAAGATTAGGAGATGTGAGAGAGATGATAGAGCAGAAAGAGAAGGATTTCTGACAGACGGGGATGATGAGGTCAGGAATGGGCGGACAACACAGACAGGATGACCTTTGAACTCACAGCGAGACGATGTGGAGGAAGACAATGTCACATCACTACCTCTACGCTGCCACTCACACTCCACCCCCCACCCTACAAAATCAGACACACACACGCACACACACATACACCACATTCACAGTAACTCGGTCAGTCACTCTGTGTTGTGTGTCAAGAAATGTACATTTCAATCTGCTAAGAGAAAACAGGGTGCATGTTTTTAATAAAGTGGCCAGCGAGTCGCAGCGCAAGGGAGGTGTTTCCAATAAAGTGACCAGTGAGTGGAAGACCAAGGTGGGTGTTTCCAATAAAGTGGCCAGTGAGTGGAAGCACAAGGTGTGCGTTTACAATAAAGTGGCCAGCGAGTGGAAGCACAAGCGGGGCGTTTCTAATAAAGTGGCCAGAGAGGGAAAGCACAAGGTGGGTGTTTCTAATAAAGTGGAAATGTGTGATATGTTGTGTATTAGTTGAACTAGAGGAATCAAATTGAGTTATTTTTTGTGTGATTTTTCACAGCTTTGCATCAGTGTGTGTTTGTGTGTGTTGCTGGTTTCTCATCAGCCTTGCATCAGCGAAAGCCCAGCAGGCCCGGTATGATGGGTTAAGGATGAGGAGCAGAGCGGAAGAGTATGTGTTTGTGGTCACAGTGTGAACGAGTGATGACACAATTGTCTGACTGTATTTACATCAGCTCTGCTGTTTGAGTGAGTGTGTGTGTGTGTGTGTGTGTGTGTGTGTGTGTGTGTGTGTAAATATTTGTATCTGGGATCTATCCAAGATTTATCTAAGTCTGATTATTCTTAAAAATTGTAGGTACTGTACAGTACACACTGAAGAGCAAAGACATTAGGACAAGCTTTTTTGAACAATACTAACCTCATATTCTGCTACATCAGCTAAAACACGCCCACTCTGTCTAGCATCCCTATGCTGACCAATAAGAGGAGAGGTATGACCAGTCCATCCACCCAGAGAGAGAGAGAGAGAAAGAGAGAGACACTCACATAGTAGTATCAGCAGAATCAGACCTGTGACATTCTGATGACAGAAGAGCACTTAGACACTTGCTCCACTCAGAAGTCCTGTTATGTAATCATATTGAAATAGTTACTGTAAAGAACAGCAGTAAGAAGACTGTAAACTGTAAACAACTGTAAACTGATTTAAAAACAAACTGACTGTATGATATCTGTAAAGTAAACCGAAGTGAAAAATACTGTAAAATAAACTAAAGAAGTCTGAATGTCTTTAAAAGTAAACTGACTGTAAAGTAAAAAAACTGAAGTACACAGACTGTAAAGTAAAAATACTATAAAACAGACTGTAAAGAAATCTGAATGTCTTTATAGTAAACTTTAAAGTAAACAGACTTTAACGTAAACAACTGTAAGGTGAACTGACTAAAGTATACTGACTGAATCTTTATGTAAAGTAAAAAATCTTCAAAGTAAACTGATAAAAAAACAAACAAACTGTAAACTGACTGTGCAATATACTGACTAAAAAAAAGCTTAATGTAAACTAAATGTAAAAAAATTAAGTGAATGTAAAAAAAATGTAAAGATTTCTGATTGTGTCAAAACAAACGTGTGAGAGAGTTAGAGAGTTAGTGAGTAAGTGTGTGTGTGGATGAGAGAGAGAGAGAGAGAGAGAGAGAGAAAGAGAGAATGATGTTCTTTTTAATGAGCTTGTGTCACTCAAACATAATTGAACACACAGACACAGACACACACACACACAGGCAAATGATATGATTAATAGAAAGAGACAGAAAAAATAAGGGTGAGAAAGCATATATATATATATTGAAAAAGAAAGAGAGAAAAAAAGGGGGTAAAATAAGAGATTAAGTGAAGGGGTGTGTGAACTCCCTGAACCTGCAGCAATGACGACATCACCCTGCAGAGGAGGAGGAGGAGGGTGAGTCATCTTCATCATGGAGAGAGTGATCACACTCGTTTATTAAATTGCTCCATTCTTTCCTCCACCCTTCACCACATCCGTCCAGTTAATTAACAACAATCACAACACTACTCTCTCTCTCTCTGTCAGGGGGGCATTTACTGACTCTATCTACCCTAAAACCTGGACAAGACAATTAAAGTGGAATTACAACAATTCATCATGCACACACACACACACACTTGTTTTCAATGTATGGTAGGGACACCCCCTCCCCAAAGCCATGCATTATTGACTAGGTCGAGGTGGAGGGAGGAGATGTTCTCTGGATCGCTCTGTTTTCCTTCAGTTTAGGCCAAAAACATTATTCCATACAGGCAGACTTTAGAAACCGTAATTAGTTGAATATTAGTCATTAAAACTGAGTTATTTGGGAGTGTATTCAACTGGGATGACTTAGGGAAGGAATGGCTGATTGCCTGTGGTTGATCAAAACACACCACATGTACCCAATGTCGATTTCCTAAACTGAGAAGAACTTGCCTAGAACCTTACACAAAATATTATACTGGGATCTTAACCTTTCCTGCTTAGAAATCTATGAAAAGAGAAACTTTCCTGGTAATTACATTGGAACTTATCCAGGATTAGCTGGAAATGAGAGTTCATCTGAGAGTTTACCTGGGATCCACTGAGAAAAAGAGCTCACCTCACCTCGTATCTCACCTCGTATTCACTGGGGAGAAATGTTTGCCTGTTTTTTTTTTTGTTTTTTTGTTTTTACCTAGGGTTCATTGGAAAGAAAAGTAAACCTGGTATCTTATCTAGGATTCATTTGGAAGAAGAGTTCCCCTGGGATCTTACCCAGGATTCACTGGGAATAAAAGTTCACCTGGTATCTAATCTGGAATTATCTGAGAAGAAGAAAACCCCTGGGATCTTGCCTGGAATTTATTGAGAAGAAGAGTTCGTTTGAGATCTTGCCTGAGGTTTACTGGGAGGAAGAGTTCACCTGCTATATAACCTGGAATTCACTAAGAAAAAGGATCTTGCCTGGGTTCATTGTAAAGGAAAGTCAACAGGTATCTTACCTGGGATTCACTGAGAAGAAGAGTTCATCTGGGACCTGGAAAACAAAGGAAAGAATGCCTCACATATGATAATTTGGGATCTTACCTGAGATTTAAAATATTTACTTTGAAGTCCAATAAAACCAGCAAATTAAACTCCTATCAAATGACACCATTAAATCCTTGAATTAGCCATTCTATACTTTTACAAAAAGTTTCCATTCGGTTTTCCATTAACCTGAATTTGACAATGCATTATTGTTAATTTTCGGGGCACCACAAAGCATTTGTGCGTAGGGCATTGGAATGGCTAGTGCCGGCCCTGCACACGCATACACACACATATGCACACACTTCCTAAGACAAGGCATTCCAGTCTGTTCCCCTGCTTCCTGTTTTCCAGTCAGGTGCTGTAACTCTGAACTTCTGCTGGAATGAAATCATTAATAACCGTGTGTGGGGTCCAGAGAGGAAATGGACTTTTGGAACAGTAAGTGCTGAAAAATATGCAGGTGCTGATGAAGTTATCTTATTCTCTCTCTCATTCTCTCTCTCTCTCTCTCTCTCTCTCTCTCTCTCTCTCTCTCTCACACACACACACACACACACACACACACTCACACTCACGTCAGTGAGATCAGTCCAGCAGGAGCATTTTTGGTGTTTGAAGTACAGCCCCCTCTGCTGGTCAGGTTTAAGAACAAACACAGGTCTGTGAATCGATTCAAATGTGATTCTGTAGGAAATGTTTTAGTAACACTTTATTATGATTTTGTTATTTATTATTATAATTATTAGGACTAAATTTGATGTGTTTCTTTTAATGAGAAATACATTTGCTATATACACATATGAGAAAATACAAATATTATGTTATGATGGTTTTCAAACTGAATTTATTAAATGGTCATATTTTTTGGAATTATTATTTTCATAAGGTAATCAGGATTTTACTCATGTTATAATGTATTATTTTTTAGCAGTGTGTGTGTGTGTATGTGTGAGAGACAGATTAACCTTCCCCCTGGTGATCTTTGTGTGCACACTGCAGGTCAGGTGTCTGAGCCCCAGGTGAAGCTAAATTAAGCCACATTTGAGTCTAGACTGATTAAACTCAATGGCCAGCAGCCCATAGAACAGAACTGGACTTTAACACACCAGCTATCATATCCTCACACAGAATCTCTTAAATAATATCGACAAGACTTTGTTCTCAAGCTCATACCTAACTTTGTAGAGCTCCTCTTACAGAATCTCATACAAACACCCACACAGAACTCTACAACTTTCTATTCAACCTTACACAGAACTTCATAGAAATCCATACATAGAACCTTAAACAGAGTGTTGTAAAGAATTTCTACATTACTTTTATTATCCTTATATAGAACCTCATGTAGATCCCCACACAGAACCACAAAGAGCTCCCTATACAGAACATCATGTAGATTCCTATAGAGACCTCAAACAGAAACTCTTAAAGAATCTACATCTACACCTCTACATTACTCAATGAACCTCACAGATACCCATACAAAATGTCATAGAGATCCCCATAAAGAACCTCATAGAGATAAACCCCATAGTTTTCCATACAGAACCTCTAACTGAACATATTAAAACATCTCTACATCTTTTTGTACTCAACCTCTTACAAAACCACATGTAGTACCTCTAAATAATTTTGTATTGAACCTCATACAGAACCTTACAGAGATCTGTACACAGAACCTAATACAGAACCACATATTAAAAATCTACATCACTTTTCACTCAATCACACTGAGATCCTAATACAAAACCACATACAGAATCCTGTACAGAATGTCTACATAACTTGGTGCTCAACCTCTTACAGAACCTCATACAGGAACTCAAAGAATATCTTATAGAATAAAGAACATAGAAATAATATAGAATATAGAATAAAACATTTCTGCAAAGAAACCACTCATTGCCAGTTATCGGTAAAGCTTAAGTGCAGTTGTTGCTGCCAGGGGTGGCACAACCAATTTATTAGGTTGTCAGACATCCGCCAAACTGCATACACCCCTTCAGGTCCCTAAACTCTAATCCACAAAATACTGACCCACACTTATTTGTATGCCATTTTAGCATCCCCATTTCCTCCCATTCACTCCACTTCATTTACATCTATGCCCAAGGACTCAAGTTTAATTTGCCCGACAGCCACCAAACAGCTTGAACTGCTTTGGGGCAGCCCCCCAAAGCTCTATTCCACAGCCTACATCGTTACTTCAGGGAATGTCCTTTTCTTCTTCATCCATTTTCTTCTTATTTTTCTGCCCGACATACTACCTCAAACCAAGCCACCCAGAACAAACCCCCAGTTGTGTTGACCCGCCTATGTTAATTTGTCATTTTATTTTCAGCCTTATTCTTCCAATTCAATTCCATTCATTTTTGCTGCCTACCAAACTTTAATCTTCCCCTTGTCCAACAGCCACCAGAATTGCTGTCTTCTGATAGCAATCAAACATCCTCTATCAGGACCCGAACTGAGCTGTAGGTAGCAATAGCTTATAGTTATATGGTCTTTAGCTTCACATACCTGCACTTTGTGTCGCTATTATCCCTCCTTCCTTTAACTTTAGCTGTGCAACCATGTTTTCCTTCACTCCATTTATTGAACAGTGTGTTACTCTATTCATTTTTTAACCTTCTTTCTTTTGATTACGGTTACTGTTCTAATTATTTATTCTAGTTATTGTAAAGCACGCTCATCTTTTATGTTTGTGTGATTTGGTAGTCCTGTAATTAAAACAGCAAAGACGATTAACCCTGAGTTATACTGAGATACAAAATATATATATATATATATATATATATATATATTTTATACCCTTTTAGTTTCCATGGTAACAGCAGGGGTCTTGAAATGTTGCAGCCCTTAATTGAAACCACACACACATACACACACACACACACACACACACACACACACACACAGAAACTTAGTCAGCACTAATTTTACTCACTACTGCCCTCTAAAGGTGTTACTGCACCTGATAGAAAAACGTTACTCACTACTGCCCACTAAAGTTGTTACTGCACCTATTAGAAAAACGTTACTCACTACTGCCCTCTAAAAAACATTACGCACTACTGCCCTTTAAAGGTGTTATTACACCTGTTAGAAAAACGTTACTTACTAATGCCCTCTAAACAAACATTACTCAGTGCTGCCCTCTAAAGGTGTTACTGCACCTGTTAGAAAAAAAAATTCTCAAATTATCAAAACCTTTAGTTTATTCACCTTGTGTGCTTTGTTAAAATGATGACCTTCGTTCTTCGGGCAGCTATGGAGAGGAATGGTTAACGCTGGGAGGTTTTCTGAAACAAACAGAATTCAGTTTGTGTTTATGAAGCAGTTTCGCACTAAACAAACTTTTCATTTTATCTAAAATTAGACGTGTTCATTATATGGAGAGACAGAGCCTGTGGTGTAGAGCCAGTTTAAAAGGATTTTAATTAGCATCTCACATCTCATACATACTCACACACTCAGACACACACACACACACTGCATAAGCATTTACACTGACTGCATTTTCCAGTTTAATAAAACAATCAAAAAATCCTGCTGGGCTGCAGTTTCAAGAACATTCATTTAGATACACAAAATGTGTTTTAGCTCCTGCAGCATGCAAACACACACACACACAATAGTACCTTTCCTTTGTCTTACTTTGGAAAAGTTTGACATTAAATCATTCACCTGTATGCAAGCTGCACCCAGCTTAACCAACAGGAATGAAACTTGGAGTCTGTCAGTAGACTAACCTCACAATTTAACGATGCAATACATACCACAATTGTTTCAATCTGTCCTAGCATAAAAACACATTTAGAAATTTGAATAAAAGAATATTTGGACTACTGATAGACTACATCAATGCTATATATAGTTCATGATTTAATCAATACACAAAATAAACCACTTCTGACACCAATCTCTACAACTAAGCTAATCACTAAATATCGATTCTGTATTTTTAAGGAAATCGATACAGTACTGCAAAACAAAATAATGCGATCCTTCAATATTTTCTTACATCCCTAATCCATGAAGACCTATGACTTTGTCCATGATCCATGACTGGGTCAAGTTACAGGAGTTTCTTCTACTTTTGGACATATTTCACCATTGACCATTGGAAATGCCAGACTTTGGTCTCAAGTATAGCAAGCAAAGCATGTGACTGAAACCCTAGAATTATGAGACACTAGTCCTCCTGTAACCATCATTAAACATCTCTGTTCTTGTGCTGCAGTACAACTTCTTTGTTGGTTCTGCTCACACTCACATATTGATGAGCCTAGGGTGCCTTGGGTGCCTCAGATTAATGGTTTGTGCCTCTTTACACCTCTATTGGTAGGTACTCACCACTGCTGACTGGAAGTCTTTCCCTGAAGCCTTGGGAGTCATTTGGGAGACTCTTAGACCCAAAATGTCGCCTGGACATACAGATCAGTCCCTCTCAAAGTGCTGCAGGGCTTCAGGCTGCTCAGTGCTCCTCATGCAGTTTCTTTAGCACCATAAAGTGGGTTCTCCTGGGTTCCTGAGTTGTCCCTGCAGTTTTTGCTCATTAAAAGGGAAGTTTAAAGGTCACTGAGATCTTCTGATAATCGTTAATGATTCATGGTTCTCAACTCTTTCATATATCTGCCTTTGATCTAAATCTGAAAGCTCAGAACCATAACGGTCCCAAAAGGGAAACCAGTAATTAATCATTTCCCTCTGTTTACATTCATGCTAATTAACTTAACTAGAGAGAGAGAGAGAAAGAGAGAGAGACACTTTTTCCCCAAACATACATTATTCAATTATACCCACACACACATAGACAGAGTAAAGAAAAAAAATATTTTTTAAATGTTGCTGCTGTTCTGAACAATCTAGAACCTCCAAAAGAACAAAAGTAAGGTTTAATTCTGTTCACACTACCCCACACACTTGTAGCCCATCTAGACCCTTCAGAAAGACTACAGCGGGGAAAAAGAGTATTTAATACTCTGCTGTTTTTGCACGTTTTCCCATTTACAAAGCAAGGAGAGGTCTGTAAAAGACCAAAGAGCTACCTAAAAACACCGGGGACTAAACTTTAGACCTGCAAAAACCTGGGATAAGCTACAGGACAATGGGCAGCAGCTTGGTGAGAAGCAAAAACTGTTGGCGCATTTTTTAAAAATGGACAAAATACAAGATGACTATTAGCCTCCATGCAAGATCTGGCCTTGTGGGGTGAAGATATTTCTGAGAAAGTTCAGGAATCAGCCCAGAACTACTTAGCAGGACCTGGTCAATGACCTGAAGAAAGCTGGAACCACATTATTAAAGATTACCATTAGTAACAGACTATAATGACATGGATTAAAATCCTGCAGGGCACACAAGATTTCCCTGCTCACGCCAGCACATGTCCAGGCCTGTTTGAAGTTCAACAATGACCATCTGGATGATCCAGAGGAGGCATGAGAGAAGATCATGTGGTATCAACCTCCCACGCTGTGTTTGGTGGAAGAAAAAGGATAAGTAGAACCCCAAGAACACCATCCAAACCGTGAAGCATGGGGGTGGACACACTGTGGAAGTGCTTTTCTGCAAATGGGACAGGTTGACGGCCGTATTGAAGGTCGGGGGCATGGGGTCATGTATTGCAAAATTATGGCCAACAACCTCCTTTCCCAAGTAAATGCATTAATGTTGGGTCATGGCTGGGTCTTACAGGATGACAATCACCTGAAACACACAGCCAGTGCTAACACACAGCAATATCTTAATATCAGAGCTATATCTTCATAACCAAGGATATATTGACTGTGGGGGGTGCTGTTAGCCAATCAGAGGTGATATTTTTGCATGTATGAATATCCATGAGCAAGAGCCAAAACCTGTCTTTATTCTGAGACCACTAATTCAGTGATCTAAAGCAGGGCTAAATATAAACACCTGAACATGTTTAAAAAAAAAAAAAAAAAAAAACGGCTCACATAGCATTCATTCATACTAGAGACCTCAACCAGACTATTTAAAATGAAGGAAAAATTCTGTCTCACACAGTTGAAGTGTACATATGATAAAAAATACAGACTTCTCCATTCTTTGTAGGTGGAAAAATGAGCAGCATATCAATTACTGATTTCCCCACTGTAGAACCCACAAAAGGACAGGAGAATTGTATATTTATTTATACAAGTCCTGTTTACATAACGACTTGTTTTCAAGGCCAATCTAGGAGCACTAGAGGTACTACAGTGAGGTTTGTCCTGCACACAATCATAGCTCCACCTCCAAGTATAACTAGGTTAGGTTTATACTGCTCACAATCTGTCTATTTACACCCTGAAGTACTTTAAACACAGATTCAGAACTTAATTGGTCGAACTGTAATGATGTTGTTGTGACCCACTGTTTATGGTCTTTAGTCCAGCTCCTAATGAACTATACAATGGGAGAGCTGGTGTAATTGTATCTGCCTAGATACAACTGAGCAACTTGTTCTGATTGGACAGTGATCTGTTCATTTTAACCCATAGTTTACCTCAAAACTGTATGTGTTTGAGAAAGAAAATGTGTGTAAGAGAGAGTGAGAGACAGAGAGGGAAAGAGACAGAGAGAGAAAGAGACAGAGAGGGAAAGAGACAGAGAGAGAAAGAGACAGGGAGAGAAAGACATTGAAAAAGAAACAGAGTGCATGTGTGTGTGAGAGAGATGTGAGAGACAGAGAGAGAATGTGTGTGTCTGTGTGTGTAAGAGAGAAAGAGAGACAGAGGGAGAAAAGGAGACAGAGAGACTGAGACCGAAAAAGAGAAGACATTGAGTAAAAGAAAGAGAGGGACTGAGACAGAAAGAGAGACAGACTGAGAGAGAGAAAGAGGGACTGAGCATGAGAGAGACTGAGGTAGAGTGAGAGAGAGAGAGAGAGAGAGAGAGAAAGAGGAAGAGAGAAGCGCTATAGTGGTGATTGGTAGGTTTCCCAGCAGCTGCACAGTCGACGTGGCCAGAATTACTGATACAACAGCAGCAAGAGTGTGTGTGTGATTGTGTGTGTGTTTGTAAGATATACGTAAACCGTGCTGCAGGATCATCCATCTTTTTTTCACTTCATTACAGAGGATACACTCAGTTAACCCTCGCCTGGACACACACACATGGTCAGCGTTGCGGTCAGTGTGTGTGTGAGGGAACGAGACAGTAAAGGAGTCTGCAGTCTGATCAATACACAACCGTGTGTGTGTGTGTGTGTACGGCTGGGCTCTGTGCTGAAGTTCTAATCTTATCCCAACTGAAACACACTGTTCACTTTAATCTCTCTCTCTCTATCTCTCTCTCTCTCACACACACACACACACATTATTACACACTCAAACATAAATGTTATGTAATTACCAGAGCTATCAAAGAGTGAAAACATGCGAATATTACACAGTGTAATCTATGGTTAACATTACCAGGCTGAAGTGACTCAAATCCAGTTTATTGCCTTAATGTAACACAGATCTGAATTTTTCACGGCTGTGTGGACAGGTCCCAGTGTCAAAGCAGTGTCAAATCCCATCAGTTCAGGACTGGCAACAGCACAGTTTATTACTTTTAATCTCTTCTTTCTCAGCCATGTCGTTGTATTGCATGTAGCAGGTGGTTCTGCATTGTCTTGTTGAAAAATACATGGACATCCCTGGAAACATGACAACTAAAACGCAGCACAAAACTCCATAGGATGACCAATGCAGACTTTAGGACTTGTTGCTGGTAACAGTCTGCATTAGAGATGCATCAAAATATTTTTTTTCCCAACCGAGTACAGGAATGAGTATTTTTGTATTTGTAGATACAATACCTATTTAGAATTAAGCAATCAGGAGCACTATGTAACAGTATCGTTGTTAGAGTTATTTTTGAGTTTTGTTGCAACAGAGTAACACTATACATTTTTTTTCACTTTACTTTTCCAAACAAGCCTATTTTTAAGGAATTATGAATTATCATTATAAATGTGATGTCAGGACCACATCAGCCAATCAGATGAGACCTTCTGAGAAAAAAACAGGAAGTAAATAAGAAAGGAGTGAGGACAGGCTGAGTGAGCGGCATTTTGAAACAAATTTCACTTTTTTTGTACCTCTGTTGTTTTATATTGCCTGTTGATTTAGCATTGGATGTATGCATTTTTTATGTGAAGGTGGACTAGTGGGTCCTGGGGAGTTGAACTTCATAGATTTCAACACACTAAGTACAGTATGCTGAGTTACTGGGTTTAGAGCATTGCTTTCCTTCTCTCTCGTTCTCTCGCTCTTACTGTCTTATTCTCTTTCTGTTGCTCATCCTCCCGCTTTCACTCTCACAATCCATCACTCTTACTTACTTACTCTCATTCTCTTACTCTCATTCTCTCACTCTCATTCTCTTGCACTGTCTGATTCTATTGCTTTTCCTCTTATTCCCTCACTCTCATTCTCTTGCTCTTTCTTATTTTCTCTCTCTTCTTCTCCCGCTCTCACACCTACATTCTTTCTCTCATGCTTTCTTTTTCATTCTGTCACTTTTTCATTCCTTTGCTCTTATTCTTTCACTCTCTCTCTTTCATTCTCTCGCTTTCTTATGCTTTCTCTCTTGCTCTCGTTTTCTGAATATATAAACAGTATTTTGGTCTTGAGCGACAAAGATGTTGTGAATAAGAGTCGTCTGTTCTTTAGTGCAGCATGTTTATATCTTGTTGGTGAGTATAAGTACTAATACATAGGCATGGTATCGGGCCAAATATCATTTCCAGAACTGATATTAATTTATCTCCAGTCTGAGTACTTCTTTTCACCTTTGGCTCAAATCTCATGGCATCCATTTCTCCCTCAAAAGATCTGGAATACAGATTTGTCTGATTATAATATGTTCCACTGTGTGATGGTCCATCCCAGAAGCCTCAGAGCTTAGTAGAGAAGTCGATGCTGCTTTTTTGTTGTTGTTTTTTTTTGTTCAACCATGCTCCATGATGAATGGTCATCTAAGGGTTGTTCAGTAGGCCTTGTCCTTTACACACTGAAATTCCTCCAGATTTATTTAATGTTTTATTGGCATTATGGGCTGCAGAGGTGTTTCTTTGAAGAACATTGTTTTTAAACACTTTAATTATTTTCATTGCTTCATCATTTTGCGTAGGTTAATAATGGGTGAATTACTTATTTCTTTATTTATTGTGATAATATTAAAATATACAACTTAAACATTCATAGACACATAAACACACATCCTATAAAGTCAATAGCAAAAATCAGCATTTAAGATTTACAGCTATGTTGTATAAATATATAAATATACTTTAACAGTACAGAGACAATTCAAGAGGTGATAACTTGATCAACACACACAGACTGTGTTTGAGCGTGTTTGTGTGTGTATTACTGCTGTTTAAGGAACAGTGCAGCTCCACTCTGGATCCACTGGTCAGGGTTTCCTCCACAGGGGAGCTGAACATTAGTGACCACACGCACCCTCTCTGCACTCGTATACACCGGCAGCCACACACACTCCTCCTCCGAATAACATCCTGGAACACTCTGAAACACACACACATAATAACACTGATATAAAAAAAGTCATGGGCTATCAGAATGTAAATTTGAGGATGATCATTGGCCAGTATTGTAAGTTTAACATTCTACAAAAAATGTTAAACAATCAGAAGATGTTTTATACTTTAGATTCTTCTAAGTAGCATAGTTTTCTTTGAGAACAGATCTGCACACTCTTTGTATTTTAATATGGGTGTCTTCATGAGGGAGAGTCACCTTAAATAGTTTTCTCAGCATCTTAAAAAGTTCCTGGATGTGCTGAACAATAGTTGCTGCTTTTCCTTCACGCTTTCTCTGTCTCTCAAATCACCATCTCAGTTAATCAGGTTTAGATAAGGGGATTGTTGAGGACAAACACTTTTTTACTGTTTACTACATAATCCCATATGTGTCCCTTAATTGTTTCATGTAGAAAATAAATTAAATAAAGGAATAAAGGAAACATTAAATGAGGATTTATATAGTATATAAAAGTGTATATATAACCAACATTTCTACTTAAATAACTTAAAGTATTTGTATTTGTTACTCAACACCTCTGCTCCTATTTAAAAGGAAAAAATGATTGAGCTCCAGAAAGACTGAGCAGTTCATCCATAGTAAAAAACTGCAGAGGTTGCAGGTGTCTGGTGCTGAAACACCTGCCTTTTTTATATGCTTCAGATCAGACTATTTGTGGGTCTGGAGTCCATCCAGCTTTTAGAAAAATATCACGTTTATTCCAGCGCTGCAGTCGGTCGGCAAAGATGGAAAAATGTATCTCCAGGTGGAGCGCTCCACTGATCATAACAGCACACTGCTGTCGCCGCTGACCATGACAGAACTTTAAATACCCAGTATGCCGTTGTCTATCTACTGTCAATTAAAGTGTGTGCGCACGCGTGTGTGTGTGTATACCTGTGGAATCCAGGCCATATAGCATGCAGGAACAGCACACACACTGGGCGAGTCATGCTGGTTCTCACTCAGGCGATTTCCATCAAAAGTACAGCCCTCCACCTGCAACCCTCCCACCTGCGAACAGCAAAAATACACAAAGATGCACACCCTATTTTGAGATTAAATGTAGCAGCAGGCCAGGTAAAGAGCCTCTTTTATAACCAATAACAAAAAATTACCAAGAATAAATGACCAAAAATCACTAATCATTGATAGCTGACCCACAACTGTACCCAATATTAACTAATTAAGCTTTACTAAGTAAGGTCAACTAACCAAAGACATTCAAGCACATACACAAGCCTAACTGACCACAATTTAAAGATTAGATAAAAATTCCCAACCCAGTGGTCATTTCACGCTTCAACTCCTGCAATGCAGTGTTTTTTGCTTTCCCCATCTTCCCCCAAATTAGCTAGGCCAATTGTCACATCCATTCAGCTGCTACTCAGCTGTATATCCAACACAAGGAGGGTGAAGACTAGTACACGCCTCCTCCGCAACATGTGAAGTCAGCAACCACTTCTTCTTGAACTGCATCGCAGAGTAAGCCAGCGTCCTCTGTTTCAACACACCCAGTACACCTGGTGCTGATCTACATCACCCTAGGAGTAATGAGGGTAAAGAGCGCCATCTACCCACCCAGAGGGAGCAAGGCCAATTGTGCTGATGACAAGCTCCTGATCATAGTGGAAGCGCATTAGACCACTGGACCACTCTGTGCCCCTGCAATGCAGTGATAATACCTCCTGGCCTGTGTAGTAAAGCCACTTCAGATGGTTAAGAACGCAGCAGTGCGCCAGGTCTTCAACCAGCCAAAATGTCGCTCCACTGGATACTGGTTGCTGCTCGTATTAAATTCATCATACTTGTACTTTCTCTTAAAGGTGCTGCCTGCTGCGCTCTTTCAATAACCTTTAGTTAGCTTTACCAAGCTCTTCCAAAGCACTTACTCTCCTAACACCTCTAACTAACTAACTACTTCTAACCTCATTTCCTCCTTTCCTTCTCTCTCTATCCCACTATTACCCATTGGCCTTCTTTAGGCCCTGCCCAAAAAGGTTTTGCCTTGGACTTTTATGTCCTCTGTTAATGTACAATTTTTTTTGTAAATCGCTTTGGATAAAAGTGTCTGCTAAATGTAATGTAATGTAATGCAATACTGTACAATGAAGTACTAAAGCTTCAGTTGGAGATGCAGTGATGGTGAACAATCAAAATGAATGTTAGTGCACGTGTGTACCTTCACTTGTAATTTGGATCCTGTAATCTGACCCTTCCACGATGCCACAAACTTCAGGCTGTCCATAGAGCAGCCCATTGCCCTGCAGAACATTTACAACCAACACACATTTATCACATGCATTAATATTTAAACACACTCCAGGGTTTGCGGTTTATCAGGTGAGTGGTCTGGAGGGTCTGAATGGAGCTCAGGTGTGTAAGATTGTGTTCATTTGGACAGAGGAATGTCCAGAAATATTTAAAAGTTGTAGGCATAGGTGTATATGTGTGTTCCAGAGTGTTCAGGTATATACAATAGATGTGAAAACGAGTACACAGGGTTGTGTTGGTGTGTACAGGACTGAACACGGTGCAGAGAGTATATAAGGGTATTCAGACGTGATGCTAACGCATCACTGGGCTAAATCGGGATGTATAATAGTGTGTAGGTGTGTGCATCAGTTTACAGGGTGAGCTGGGTGTTCATGTGTATTTAGGTATATAGAAAGGAGAATGGGGTGTATATGGGAGTACAGGTGTGTTACCTGGCAGTCTCCTGTCTCAGGGCGTTGAGGAAGGTGTCCGGATGGAAGAGTTCAGACAGATCAAGTGTATCACTACGCAGTGTGTTCTTCTCCACTCTGTCCACCCAACTCTGTCTCACACACACACAAATTATTTGTCTGTGTGTGTATGTTTGTGATGAAGGTGCAGCTGCTGTTTGTATTGTTTTGTTTACATGTTTGTTTGTTTCTGCACTCATTTAATTAAACAACAGATCTGGATGTGGGATGAGCAGGTGAGCAATTACACACACACACACACACACACACACACACAGCGGCATTCTGGCTGCTGTCCCGGTACCTGCAGGAGTGTAACAGTGTGTGTGTGGGTAAAATAGGGTAAAGTGTGTTAGCCCTACTGAATGATGATGATCTACACAAACACACACACAAACGCACACAGACACACACAAAATACTATAGGGTGGGCTAAAGGTGCAGCTCTAACAATGCTGACCTTCTACACACAATATCAATGTACATCTTAACACTCTTTCTCTCAAACTTCTTTATCCTCTAATCTCACTCTTTCTAATCTCCATCTCTTTCCCTGTTCTGTTCCTCACTTTCTCTCTCTTTTAAGGCAGAAGGAGTAAAACTAATTTGGAACACTGCAACTGGTTGAGAGAGCCTGGAAACCTCAAAGCGAGAAAGAGAGAGACGGAGAGAGAGAGGATTACCTGAAATAAACAGTTACAGTATTCTTATCGTCTGTATACATTAATAACACAGCAGCACTGACACTGACATTCGCTGTGTGTCCATTGAGTGTGTTTGTGTGTGTGCACCTGAATGATATAAGGCATGCCCTGGCTGTAACCATGGTGATAACAGGTGTTATCTCCTCCCTTAAACAGAACCCACACTGATCGGGGTTAACTGCACACTGTCCTTCAAGCTTTATCTCAGCCACACACACACACACACAGCAGCCTCATTACTGCAGTAATGTGGCCACAGTGAGGGGATATTCATGCTGTATTAGTCAGATTCCAGCTGTTAATACTAAGGTCATCTGAACCTTTATTATAATAACCATTACACACATACATGGGTGCACGCACAAACACTCACACACTCTCTTTCCCTCTCACACACTCACACACTTACACACACACACAGTACGGGTGACTGCATGACAAAGTGTGTGTGTGTGTGCTGAATTATTCATGAGGGCTTTATTATTCACGCCATTCTGCCCAACTGTCTCCTGCCTCCACCCAAGGTCAAACTGACTCTCTCTTTCTCCTCTTTTCTTCTCATCCCCCTCTCTCCCCCTTTTTCATTCTCTTTTCTCTCTCTGGGGATGCGCTGCCACTCCATAGGTGTGTGTGTGTACCTGGACAGCGAGAGCTCTGGCCACCACAGCTCTGAGGTATTGCATTGGATCCTCTGGCCCCTCCCACTTACTCTGCCAACTCAGAGGACACTAAGATAAAGAAAAAGAGCAAAAAGAGAGAGAGAGATGGGTAAGTAACACTGGATCATGATGACTCACTGGCTCTCTAGGACTCCTCGCACAGACAGTGGCATCACTGAGGTCAAACTGAGAGCCAACACTTAGACAGTTGCTCCTCTCGGGAGCACCTTAAAGAATGTTTCTTATCTCAGTATGAATAACATTACTCACACTAAGTAATTAACATAGGCTAATCATGTGGTTGTGCTCTCTATAACTGTGTACCTAGTACTCACTGCTGCTCAGGGGGTGTAAATATTGAGTCACGCTGAAGTTCTAATTTAGCACTTGTTTGTCTGATTTAATTCAGAAGGGTTGTGTTAACCTGTACTCAGTGTACATCTGTACTCAGGCCTGTTGAGATCATTCCTTTATCAACTTACTGTACAATAAATAAATAGAGATTTGCTGCTGTTGGTTGCTTTCACACAGTTTATAACAGAGATGTCAAGTAACACTACAAATATTTTGTTACCTTACTTATATAGAAATGTTGGTTATCTATACTTACTAGAGTAATTAGTTTTAGACAACTTTTTCTAAATCTGGACTTTCTACTACTTACATTTTAAAAATAGCCTTGTTACTCCTATTTTATTTCATCTTATTTTCAATTTCAAAGCTTATCGTGCAAATAAAACCCCTATCCAGATAAACCTCTCCACCCAGAAAGAGTGAATCTGATATTTAAGCTACGCAGGTGGAAGGACTGTTGGTGGGATGTACAATAGCACTGAGCATTGTCACAGGCATTTCGAAGGGTATAAGATAGAGCCCCTTGTGTATCTAGACCTGATTTACAGGTGGGCTTAGTCTAGCCCTGGTCATAAAGGTCAAAAGTAAGGTGTGAACGGGGATCACAGGTTGGAGTACAGACTGTGAGCTCAGAGCAGGCCTCTGTTTTCCTACTATTTTTTGTAATATAGTGCTAACAGTGACTGGAGCGACCAGAGCGCTGCATTATTGATTTTCTCCACTCTTAAAGAACAGCAAGAGGCGATGGATCAATCAATACAAACTATTTTACAAAATCAATCATCAGATCTCAGTGTGTGTGAATAAATGTGTTTATTGAACCTAAAACCTCAAACCTGAACAGTGTCCTAGAGGAAAAAGGCAACCTTTAAAGCGATATTTTAAAAATTTTCCACTATGCTACTCAAATTTACTTCCTTTTTGGTAGCTGGTACGTGGATTTCCCTTACTACATCCATCCCCAAAATGCAGGTGGTGATGCTTGAGCTCTTGCTGGATGCTTTTGATAGGTCTTGTGCCTCTTTAAAAGACCACTGCATAATGTTACAGGCTGCCACTGTGAGTCAGATCAAACTAAATGTGATTGTTACTGCAGACTGAAGATTTTATAAATGGCTAGGTTGTGCTGAATATCTGCATTTCGTTGCAGAAACAATCACTATAGCCACAATTCGCTATTAGCCAAACATGCATATGCACAAAAATATTAATTTTACATCAGGTTTGTTTAGTGATTAACCTGGTAGACCCTGTATTTAAGCCTGTACCTCAGCTCATTACTGTTTCATAGGCCCTACAACTGAACTCTGTTTAACTCCAGGATTCACAATTATTTCTGTATTGGTCATACTAGCAAAAGAATTAGCTTTGGGGATAAAGGAGTGCCGAATAGACTCTTTAGTTCACTACTCCCTATTCTCAAACACTCCTGTTATTTCCCTCTGTCTCAGTAGGCCGTAAACTTTATTAAACCAGTATTTTACAGATTGTAAACTTGGTAAAGCTAAAACATTGCTTTAAATGTTTGAGAACCACGGCCTTATATTAACAGTTAAAATATATATTATACATTAGCTTTTATTTTCTTTTATTGCGAGAATAAAGTTGCATGACCAGGATTTGAAACATCACTCTCTGAAAAATAGTGTCTTCAGACTGCTGGGCCACTCAGCACCCCTAGACTTTTACTTTAATGACAAATGATAAACACACAGAGTCTATAGTATGTACCTCCTGGTTGAGTAGGGCGGTTGCCAATTTATGGACGTCAGCTGTGAGGAGACAGGTGCCCCTGATCACCTTGCTGAGCGAGGCCAGTGATTGGTGGATGCTCTGGACCAATCGGATTGCGTTAAACTGCTCAAGCTGAACAAATGACAGCACAGGAGAGCCAACGGCTTCAGCAGGAGGAGAGACTTTCTGCTGGATCAGAGAGGAACCCTAAGAGAGCGAAAGAGAGAGAGAAAGAAAGGAAACCTTATATTCATCCTAAAACCCAAACTTCATCTGAAAGTCCAGACTAAGTCGCACCAAGGTTCAAGTATTTGTTACATTGTACATACAGTATCTGATTCACTTAGCTTCGGTATCACACTGCAGTTTAGTGAGATAGATTAAAGAAGTTTACTACATCCTGTCATCATTAGCTACAAGTCTCTCTATACTTCATAATAATAACTGGCTTGTAGAATGTTAGTTTTGTTAGGTGAGTTGCTTTGCTTTCAGGTGTTGTGCTGAATTCAGGCACTCTGACAGAATCAGACTCCCCTTCACTTACACACTTTTGCCCTGCAACAGAATTAGTGTAAAAGATTCCTCTCAGATTCCTTTTATTTCTGTTTATAAAAATGGTTAAACTACTGTTAGAGTAAACAGATTAATTCCTAGTCTTCAAGAGACGAGTTCTTTATTCCTCTGGTTTGTTTCAAAACTGACTCAACTTTTTGTAATTGGTCTGAAAGATCATCTAGAACCATCTAGAAAATGTATCACACTGCAGATGAACTGAACCATGGTTAAGCAGATCCCAATCAGAGAGGACACCTCTTTTGGTTGGTGCACGCTTCCTTTTACACCTGATTTGGTCATGTATTGTAGGATAAAATTCTTTGGTAATATTTGGGTCTTTTAACCTGTATTTTAATGTGAAGAACTAAACAAAGATGTAAAAAGTAAGTTAATGTGTGTGTGTGTGTGTGTGTGTGTGTGTGTGTGTGTGTGTGTGTGTACCTGGTTCAGTCTCTTCCACAGGTTAAGAACAGGTGAGAGGCCACTGGACCAAACCTCTCTGTCAAACTTTGAGCCCGCAGCCACCGACCTACTGAGTATTCTCAGCTGAGAGATCACCTACAGACACACATACACACACACAGTGTCAACAATGAGTTATTACTCAGGTGTGTGTTACAGAGACGTGTGTGAGTGATGTGTTAGGATGAGGAAATCTGGAATTCCAGAACGGTCACACACACTTTACATTCAGCTCAGACAGACCAGCCTCACACCTGAACCGCTTTAGCTACTGCTGTTAGCACAGAGGAGCTGATGGGCTAATCGATCTCTCTCTCTCTCTCTCTCTCTCTCTCACACACACACACACACACACACACACACACACACACACACACACACACACACACACACACACACACAGGTGGGTGTGAGCAGTACTGAGAGTCAATCCCCAACTCGACAGTGACAAATGAGTGCAGAGCTCAACACTAATCTAAAACAGAGAGAGAGAGAAAAAGAGAGAAAGAAAGCGAGCGCAGGTAAGCTTATGGGCCCTATTGTTCACCCTGTGCGAGGCACATCGAGATGAACGTTACTATCTTACACTCTATCAATAGTCTATTTTCATGCTTTGCATCAGCACCGTTAAAATAGTGTCACAAATCAGGAATAAATCTACACTGATGGGCGTAGAGGTCTGGAAGTGAGGTGTGCTCAGGTAAATTTCTGGAGTTTTTCAATCTTGGCAGTGGGAAATACAAGTGCCTTGCTGACTGATTTAAACTCTGACAGTCAATAGTCACACAGCACAGCTTAATGTAAGGAAGTAAGATAATAAGTATCATGACGCTCCTTTAAATAATAGAAAACTGTACAGGACATGGGTTCTCCAGTCAGGAACACCTGGCCTCAGACAAGAGAAACTCCTGAAGGCTTACTTTTTTAAAACTTTAAGCCATGTGAATGAAGAATTAAAAATGACAACAACAGAAATATAATTATTTGTTTTGACAGTGACGAGACACAAAGTATCTTCAAGTACCTGTGTGCTGGTAATTCGCTGGGCTGAGCGCTCAATGTTGGCAGGCAGGCCGAAGAAACTCGGTCTGTCATCTTCTGGAAGACTCTCCACCACACTGCGGTAATCCTACACACACACACACACACACACACACACACAAAAATACAAGCCTCATGTAGGTAAGGAGTAATGCAAACTTGCATCCCACCAAACACAAGGCTTCAGTTTCCTTCCAACACCTATTTCATACTTGTCACATCAGTCAGTGCTGTGTGTGTGTGTGTGTTTGAGCTCACCATTATGCTGCAGGAGTTGGGGAGACTGATCTGAGTGGGGAAAGCGTGTGTTTTCCTGCTACGTGAGTGTGTGAGAGCTTGTGTGCTGAAGAACTGCTGCAGGTAAGAGCGCAGAACCCTCAGATCACACACATTGTCCACACGACCACCGTAGATCGCACTCTCCAACAAACCGTGCACACACTCCCACTGAAACACCTTACCGCCTGAAACACACACACACACACACACACACACACACACACACACACACACACACACAGAGTATTTTAGCATTTCTCTTTTTATCAGATATTTACACTGACATAGAATCTTCAGAACAGAAGATAAATAATAGGTTAACACAAACACTCAACAATATCATGCAATCATTTTACTGATAAATCAAACAGAATAAAATCTTGTTTATCTGCTTATTTGTTTGTGGGCTTGTTTATTTAATCCCTTTTTACTCATCCTCTTTATGCTATTTGTAATGAAACATGAAATATCATACCTAAATCCAATCAGTAATAAAACATAAACATATTGAAAAATAAGGAGATAAATAAAATTAAAACACACACCTTCAAAAAGTCGATCAATGATGTCAAAGCCAGCCCTCAGATCAGACAGAGAGAATTCATAGAACTTAGTCCAACCCTGCAAAAACACACACAGACACGCAGGTGAAGGTCTAACAGCAGTTGAGGGCAAGAAAATAGCAATACATTGAAGACTCACAACAGTTTGTTTTAACAAACTTTATTCATTTTTAACACTGTTTCAATAGGTAATTTATATATTTAGTTTTGTGTAACCCTACTTTTCTTATTACCGAAAAAGTAAACTTTACTTCTACCTATGGTGTGTTTTTATATTATGACATTTTTCCTAAAATCACAATTTTTTAAATATATAGTTATCTTCATAACCTCTGTACCATGATATGGATCGTTTCACTAGGTTCTTGTAATTATTTAGCCATAGAAATAAAACATGAGTGTACACACGTCGAGATGTCTGACATGTTGCTTGAGCAAACATGGTACCCTGACCCCATATGGAGACTTCATGTTGAGAAATACAACATCTCAATAAATATCAGTCTACATTTTTAAAAATGTGTTATGTATATGCATGTGTGCGTGTATATGTGGTATATGTGCCATATACAGAAAAGACTGTGTGTGTGTGTGTACGTACCTGGGGTATATAATTGCGTCTCTCCTGACAGACCGCGTGGAACCAGGCCAGGCAGAACAGACTCTGAGCTCGAGCCGTCTGTCCTCCTTTACTGATCTGATTCGAGGTCCATGACTCGTAGGTTCTCAACAGGTTCTTCTTTAGACCAGGAGGAGCCTGCATCACACACACACACACACACACACACACACACACACACACATATTTACACCATGGAAATGTTACCTGCTTCTTTATTGTCTCATGTTATCATTTTTATTAAGTATTAAATATTTAGATTATTATTATTATCTGAAAAGAACTGCAGATGGTCCAATGTTTAGAGCCAGGAGGTTCACAGTTACTTTTCTGACCTACAAGACCTAAGATAACACACACACACACACACACACACTTACCTCGTAAGTGATCTTCAGACTGGACTGCAGCAGGATGGGGGTAAAGTTGGCATGAACCTCTGCAGTCAGCCACAGCCTGAACCCTGCTTTAGGCTGCATACTGTTTAGCTCCTACAAACACACACACACAAACACTTGTTACCTAAATCAATAAAGAAACTGGAGATAAACTGCTGTAGGCTAAATGGGCGGAGGTAAACTGATGTAGACTGAATGGGCGAAGCTAAACTGCTGTAGGCTGAACGGGATTACAGTAGGTGCACTACTGACCTTCTCCAGCAGGGGCAGCCATGCAGTGACCAAGTGCAGATTCTTCAAACAGAGCCACTCTCCACTCCGCACACACTCCCTCAGAACCTGCAGCGCTACGTCAGCCTGGCCCTGCCCCATCGCCAACTGCGCACATGCACACACACAGACACACACATGGACACACACTGATCTCAGTGATGGAGTAGTGGTTTATTATAGAGCCTCAAAGGTGAATTGACAGTTCATTTTAATTAATACAATCTTCTTCAGTGAGTGAGATAGATAGAAAGAGAGAGAGAGAGAGAGAGAGAGAGAGAGAAAGGAGAGAGGGGGGATGAAACAGAGAGAGAGAAAGAGAGGGAGAGGGAGAGAGAGAAGGAAAGACCTCATGGTAGTTGTCCCGTCCAACTGTGTCGCTGGCGAGCTCTAGCAGCTCCTGTGATGGATCCGCTCCAGGTGAAATGATCAGAAGGACCGGTTCTGTCTCCACAGTCTCTCCATACACTCGCCGCAGGTTCAGAGGTGGAGGAGACAACTCTTTCATACCTTAAAAAAAAAAAAAAAAAAAAAAAAAAAAAACACGCACACGCATACACACACACACACAGTTTATGTAACTGCTAATGAAATTGCTAATCACTTAGAAAGAGAGAGACAGAGAAAGTGGGGAAAAACAAGAGAAAATAATAATAAGAGAGATAGAAAGAAAAGAAAACAAAAAGAGAGAGACAAGGAATAGAGGGAATGAGGACAGAGAAAAAAAGAACAGGAGAGAGAAAAAGAGACAAGACAAACATTAAAGAGAAAGAAAACAAATACAGAGAAAATGAAAGAGATAGAAAAATAAAGAGAGAAAATGTGTGTGTGTGAGAGAGAGAGAGAGAGAGAGAGAGAGAGAGAGAGAGAGAGAGAGAAAGAGAGAGATTTGGGGAATGAAAGAAAAGCTGAGAGTTAATTTAAGGTCAGGATGAAAGAGTTCTCTGGTGTTTCTTTAAGAATTTGCAGCACTGAGGAATATTGGAGCTGTAGTCTTACATAACACACACACACACACACACACACACACGATTACTGCTGGCGTTAATTATTCTGAGTGGTGATTAGCTGGGGAGATGTTATCCTACTATTTCGCTGTAGGGTGAGACAAGACCCCTGTGTGTGTGTGTGTGTGTGTGTGTAATAATGTTCCTGAAGTTCAGTGTTGATGGTCTAAGGCTGTAAAACAATTACTTATATTAAATAAAACATTGCTGTCAACAACACAGACGATATTCTCCTCACCTTCTCTTCATCAATATTACAGAGAAACAACAAGTGAGACAATGCATCCAAGGCATTACTATAACATAAAAAAACAATTACTTTGTGGCGGATGTTGCTCATTACCCTAAGAACGAATCATGTGAATCTTTTATGTTAGGGCAGAGATGTTAACCATGTAATTTCTTTTGTGCTTTGGCTAAGATCTTAGCCATGACCATAAGAACAAAAATGTAATTTCTTTACGTCATGGCAGAGATGTTAAGCCATTTCCATGTGATTCCTTTGTGACTGCCAGTTAGTTCTATTGGAACAAAAAATTGTGATTCCTTGACATGTGATTTCTGTATGCTTCTTATTAGTTGTGGCAGAGGTATTGACCATAACCTTGTGAACAAAACATGATTCCTTTACATCGTAGCAGAATTGTTAGCTTGTTGCCTGAAGAACCTAAACATGTTCTTTTTTTTAATTGTTGTGGAAATGTTAGCTGCATTCAGCTACTTTAAGCTGCACCCATTGCTGACACAGATGTGCAAATGCACAAAGAATGGAACTTTCTGGGACAGAAACCTACTGGTACCATGCCTAATGCCAGGTGTGGGCTGGGGGGTATAAAGCCCCCCATATTGAGCTGTGGAGAAGTGGAATTGTCTTCTGCAATAATGGAGCTCCATCCAATATTTTTAAATGGGATAAATGGTGGGGTTGTGAATGAGGTTGGCTGGTGATGATCCAAAATCTTGACAATACTAACGCATGTTACTCAATGCAAACAAATTCTTACAATAACACTTCAAAATCTAGTGGAAAGCCTTCTCTGGAAAGTAGAGTTGCTGCAACACTCACATGATAAACTCTATTTAAATACCCTTAATTTCAGAACAAAAAATGAATATTCTAACAAATTAAAATATTAACATAATCATGTGTGTTAACATATAATCAAGTGTTACCTGCTCCAACACCAGCTCTAATCTCACGCTAATACACCAAATACAGCTAATCAGGATATGAAGACACACACACACACACACACACACACACACAAAAGGACACAGAATGTGAGGACGAGAGTGTGTGAATGAGTGTGACACTGTGTGTACTGTATCGCAGTGTGTGTACGAGTGGCTATAGAGTGTGGCAGATTAGCAGTGCCCATAAGAGGATTAGCAGCGCAGTCATTAGCATTCACACTGAGTTAGCACAGCAGTGACTCAGCATTAGCATTCAGAGCCGCTATAGTGATTTATACAAGCTAGTGCTGCTCCTGCTAGTGTCTACAGTGATTAATGTACGTTAACATTCACGTTACACAAACGTTGTAAGTAGATTAGGAGCACAGTCATTAGCATTCACACTGAGTTAGCGCAGCAGTGGCTCTGCTTTAGTGTTAAAGTTCTCCATAGTGATTTACACAAGCTAGCTCAGCTCCTGCTAGTGCCAGTAGTGATTAATGTACAGTAACACTAGTGTTACACTAAGCAGACTAGCGGCACAGTCATTAGCATTCACACTGAGTTTGCACAGCAGAAGCTGAACAGTCCATGGTCAGAGTAGGTTTGCTGGTATTAAAAGAGCCTCTGTTTCGCTTTTTTATAGAGGTGATACGCATTCATAAAAAAAAAAACCCACTGCATTTTTCAGACTAAAAGAGGCACTCCTAATTCTCCCACAAATTGACAGTACACCTAAAATCCGGTGTGCCTTATGTATGAATTCTACCAGTCAGGTATTAAGGAGCAGTAAAGCCACTCCACTGACGTACAGTGTTATAAGGGTGAGTTTTCAGCTTCTCCAGCACTAAGGCTGGGTGCAGCAGCATTGGTATTAGCCGTTAATTGCAGCTCTAACTCTTTCGCTGTTCAGAGACGAGTAAATTGGACTTTAGTCTGCGCGGTTTGCTGTTAAAACAAGCTAGATGATCCACTTGTTCCACTTCCTGCACTTTTATGATAGTTGATTTGAACACAGACCCTATGCTGCTAGCTATCATCCTTCCTCCAAAACATAGCTCCTTGGTCTTGCTAACATTAAGATTAAGGAAGCTGGAATCAAACCAAGTGACTAGCTGACTAATGCAGTGTAGCTAGGAGGAACTGGTAATATCCTCCAAGCACGCGACAAGGGCCTGATCATCAGCATATTTTATAAGGGAGATATCTTTACTGTTATATTCGATCTAATTTGTGTAAATCGAGAATAGAAAGGAAGATAAAACACACCCCTGTGGGACACCAGTGTTCAGGACAGTGCAGTTAGGAAAAGTGCTACCAATTAGTTTAGTTTAGTATACTCTGTTTTGCAAGTTAGCATGCTAACTCTGTGAAATCAGAGCAGGAATGCGAGATCGGATACAGAATTGTCTCAGAATTAGTACGAGACATTGTGCATTTCCTGCATATAAGAAAAGAAAGCGTAACTAGTCTGAAGATTCTCCTCCAAAAAGTGCAATGCAGCCATAGTAATCATTTGTTCCAGCGGTGGTAAAGTGGTCAGTCATTTACCTCCAATTTGAGGCTTTTGTTTGCCAAGTTTCAAAAACATTTGTCAATTTAAAAAAGAGCCTAAAATTGTGCAGTGTGCATATGGCCTTACATGGACATAGATGAGGTTATATGTTGTTGTAGTGCAGCCAGCCACCAGGTGATGCAAGAGGCGTTGTCCAGTCTAACTCAGAAGCCTGGAGTTCCCCATGAGAGCACTTTTTTTCCAACAATCTGTTGAGGGTGAACTTGAGGTTTCTGTCTGTGAATATTTTATTATATAAAAGTCAAACTCCTAGAGTGTGTTTTTGCCTTTAGATTAAAAGTTTCATAGCTCACAAGTTACAACAGAGACACTGATGAGAGGTACAGAATGTCTGTGTGTGTGTGTGTATGTGTGTGAAGGTTAATTGACACTGTAAGGCATTTTGAACTGAGAGCATCTCTTCAGCTGCGCACTGAAAAGGTGTGTGTGTGATAACCCCAGGACATGCTGTGTCAATGCGTGCGTGTGTGAGAGAGAGTGTGTGTGTGTGCATGTGGGAGAATGTATTAGAGAGTGTGTTGTGTGAGGGAGAGTGTGTGTGTGACATTGTGTGTGTGTGGAGGGGGTAATATAGAGTAGATAGCATGTCCCCTTTGCTAAGTCAGACTTTCAGAAAGAACAAAAAATGAGTGTGTGTGTGTGTGTGTGTGTGTGTGTGTGTGTGTGTGTGTGTGTGTGTGTGTGTGTGTGAGATGTCGGACAGCTTTGTACAGAAACCCTGCTGTTCTCATTATCTCCACAGAAGCGAGACGACAGACGCTCCAAAAATCCATCAGGGGTTCCAACCCATCGCACACACACACACACACACACACACACACACACACACACACACACACACTCATTTTTTTGTTCTTTCTGAAAGTCTGACTTAGCATCCATTTCCAGACCTTGATACAATCACTAAGATTCAGACAAGCAACACACAAGATCAATCTCTCAGCATCACCTCAAAACCACTGTCCACACTCGCTCATTATAGTAGGTACTGCGATATACTGAGTAGGCGGAGCTACAGTTTCTCATCAGAGTAAATATATATTAATAACACTAAATGTAGGTACTGTGATATACATTAAGGCGGATCTACAGTCCCTCATTAGAGTAACTACATATTAGTAACACTCTTAATGTAGGTACTGTGATGTACACTGAGGAGGAGCTATATCTGCTCATTAGGGTGAATATATATTAATGACACAGTAAATGTAGGGACTGTGATATACACTTAGGCAGAGCTACATTTGGGTGAACATACACTTTCTGGCTAAAAAAAAAGGTCACCACCTGGATTTAACTAAGCAAATAGGTAAGAGTCTGCCATTGAATAATTACTACATGGGTAATTATGTTTCAGCTGGCAACAAATTGTTTAACCCTAACTGATACAGTAAGTAGCTTGTAATTTTTTAATAAACATGGTCAAAAACTACAGGAAATGTCTGACCTCTGTAATTGCTGTAAACGTTTTTTGTACCAAATAAGATGTTATGTTTTTCACAAAATAAAATATCAGCTTATTTTCTTCACTATATAAAAAAGCCTTACTCATATTCATATCATTCACGCTGCTTTGCTGTAGGCATGCTGGCCCGTGTTCATCCACACTCACAAGATAACTGTTCACAACCTATACAGCTTCTGAGGGCGAACTGAACTCTGAATTACACTGCAGAACTTGGAAATTAAACACACACACGCAGTATTGATACTGCAGCAGCAGGGTTTGCTGCCATCAGCAGAACCTGAGCCCTGTGCCGAATGAATAGCCTAATTAGCAAATAAACTGGCTTGTTTATGAACAAATTGGTTTAGTATGCGCGACATCCACTCCAAGGGCAGGCTGTCAATTAGCCTGTGATTAGCTGCATTGAGTTAGCGCTATAATTCATTTCAGTGAGTGAAAACAGACAGGCCAACTGATTACAGTGCAGTTACAGCAGCATGGCCTCCACACTCCGCTGCCCACTGTGTTTAGCTACGCTGCGTTTGTGTTTTGTTTGTTTTAATGCTGCACAATGCACCGCTGCATTAAGGAGAATGGGCATTGCAATATACAAAACAGTCCATAAAAAACAGCATCTACTAACAGACTCGTCCAATGCACTGACTGTGCCAAGTGTACTGCTACGCCCCTGCCGTAGTGTTCTGGGATCACTCAAGGCTCTAGTTAAGCACAGGAGAGCACATCTAATAACCCACTCACAGAACCTTCTAATTAAGAGAGAGGCAAAGACCCCTGTGTGAGTGTGTGAGCTAAATGAGTGGGCATGTGATCGTGTCAAGAGCTTTCAGAGTGTAAAGAGCCCTGCTAAGCCCTGAAAAAACAAATTCAGACAAAAATGTAGCCCTTTACAAAACACTGCTACACTATATGGACAAACTTTTTGGGACACTTGCTTGTGCAAGTGCTTTCTTCTGATATTAAGGGTACCTACTGTCCAGACATGGCTTTTTAGCAGGTTTTTAAAGCCCTGCTGTAAAGATTTGATTGCATTCAGTGAAAATATTTGAGCACCATCATTCCAGAGAACACAGTTTTATTAATACTGATGAGCTCAATGCTATTATAGCTCTCTAGCCCATGCTTGGAATTAAGCTTGGTACCAATAGGTTCATGTTTATCTGCTTCGGAGAGTCCCATTCTATTTGCAATACCTTGATGCACAAACTAGAAAATCTGTGTTTGTAAATATTATTTGAACATCTGTGTCAATGTCAACGGGGGGAACCTGGACACAAACAGGTAGCTACACCGTTAAAATAAAGTCAGAGTGCCCCTGGCTCCTCAAGGGAATGGCAAGTGACATGCTGATTGGTTCATTTTACTTTATGCCAAAACACATCATTGATTAATTAAGAGAATTATTACATGCCTTTTGTGCGTTTCGAGTCTCACAAGGTGAACTTTTCCCATCATTACAATAGAAAAGGCACACTAAAGCACGGTGTGCTGTAGACGGCTGGCTTATAGATCACTAAAATAGGGCCCATAGTCTGTTTCAAGAATTCCTGTTGGCTAAGCTTGTGCACTGGTTGGCTGATTTTACAGCGTTAACAGTGTTGACATTCATTATCTCATAAAGTAGCAGCTCTACCAGCTGCTGCATATCAGAAATGTAACACTGCAGGCCATGGGACAACTCCCTCACCTACTGCTGAATCTCTCTGCTCACACTGCAGGTCAGTGTACACCTGCTGATTATTCAAGACTCAAGCTGGACACTGCGGACTGTATTTATCAAGTACACTGGCAGAGTTACTGCAAGGTGCAGCAAACAAAGTTAATATTATTCCAATGTTTTTCTGAAGTCCTGCAAAAGCACTCCAGCACATACACAAACCTAATGCAATGTAAAGAAGTGAAATAAATTTGATGGTCTTCTTGGAATGTCCCAAAAGCTTATTCTGATCTGTCTGGATTGAGCTCCAAAATTGAACATCAAAGTGGCTCAGCCAATCAGATTAAACACAGATACATATTAAGGAGCGAGCTCGGTAAAAAGTACAGTAAATGAAAATGATTTGTCATAGGCTGATATTGTTTTAACTTTTTTGTTAACTTTTTTGTTTCGTTTGTTTTTTGCTGGATTCTACCAGACACATGGTAACTGCAGGTTTGTGAAAATTAAATTAAAATTACTTTTTAAAACCACTCAGAAAAAATGACAAAAACCAAACAATATTTAGATTACAAACGTTACAATAAGTGCATGATCCCTGTATTATTAAGTAATGAATGTACCTGAAATACGCACTCTTCAGAAACATAAACAAATGTTTTGTCATGCGTAGTTTAGTCTGCCTTTAAATCAGTAAGCTAACATTCATTAAAATTTGACGATTGCAAAATGCAATGTACAAAAAGAGTTTTTTTTTTAAAAGAAGTATGCCATTAGTATTAAGGATAACATTGGTTAGAATATCTACACATATACATAAAAAATATGGCCTGTAAATTTTTAAGTGGCCTATACTTATACTTTTGTACTTGGTATACCTAAACAAATAATAAATGAGTGAAAAAAGTGCCCACGTACAAATAAGAATATAGATGGCTGTTGTAATGGATGATGGGAAAGTTATAGGAGCACTATGACTGGATACTAAACACTGGGGGAAATCTTCTCTGTTATTGTGTTGTCCGTGTTGGAGCTTTTCATTAATTTAGGGGCAGTTTATGGCGAAAGTTGGGGTCAAACTTGGTGGGGTAATCAACTTTCGTTCAAAAAAATAATAATGTGTTGCTGATTCCAAATAAATCATGTGCATTACCGCTTTAATGTTGCCAGTCCTAATATATATGTTACACAGGTTTTGTAACTGTTTGCTCCTTTTCTATTAGTATTTGTATTAGTGTCCACTGTGCTGAGTAGTTATGAGCATGAATAGCCTGTGTGTAATCTAAAGTTGTTATATGTAGTTTGTGCAAACAGGGGAGGCAATGTATTGATGTGCTGTGATATTCCAGACCTACAGACAGCAGCTTGATTGTGTTTAGCCTAGAGAGGCACAGTTGTGCGCTACACATTGTATGGTATTATTAAAATGTATAAATAATTCAGGAACTCAAATAAAATCAGTTGTAGGAAGAAAAAAAATCTGTGTGCTGCGTTAAATGCTGATATGAGCACATAATAACTGTAAACACCGTCTCTTTCTCTCCCTGCTTACCCAGAGCACGCGAGGCAAAAGCAGCCATTGCACTCTGCAGTCTGTCCGGTCTAAGAGCCTGTACCACCAGCACCTGAAGAAAGACCACACCAATGACACCATTACCACTAATCCAGAATCAGTAACTTCCCATTCCACTCAATAACTTTAAAATGTACAACTTCATTACCTTACTTAAGTAGAAACGTTGGTTTTCTATACTTTACTTGATTAATTACTTTTCAGATGACTTTTTACTTCTACTACTTACATTTAAAAAAATAGCCTCATTACCCCCTTTAATTTCAGCTGGTTTTCATTCCGGCTTCTCATTGCTCAATAAAACCACTATCCAGATAAATCTCTCCATCCAGATACAGTGAATCTGATTGTAGTTGGATGAGAAGTATAAACATATACCATTCCGACACCCTATTGGTTTATACGATGCGTCACACCTGCACACTTCCACACTCCCACACTCCAGCAAGAACATAGTAGACGTATGTGTTTTTATACCCTAGAGTAATAAATATCAATATTTTTGACAGCTAGCCACTGTATTACAAACATATACCTTGCGTTCCTCCTAGCTGGCATTTCATTAAATACAACAACCATTGTTTCACTGTGTTTCTCAGTGTAACCTCACCTGCTGAAAGAGGGAGAGTTTCTTTGCAATAGATGATGGTATTTCCTGTTCACAGGTCGAGCTTCGAGAAAAGGACATCCACAGACCTGAGTCATTCAGACACAAAGACTGATACAGTGCTGGAAACGTGGTCTAAAAAAGACAAAAAGAAAGCTTATTATTAATCAATGTTTTTTATATAAATTTATATAATTTTCCCCCTATTTTTCTACCAATTTAGCTAGGCCGATTGTACCACCAATTCAGATTTTACTCAGCTGTATATCCCCTATCACTAGAGATACCACAACACAAGGAGGGTGAAGACTAGCACATGCCTCCTCCAACACATGTGAAGTCTACCACCACCTCTTTTAGATCTGTTGCTGATGCAGCATTGCCGAGTAGCGCAGCAACTTGGTTCCGATACATCAGCTCACAGACACTGTGCTGATAGACATCACCCTAGGAGTGATGAAGGGAAAGATCGCCATCTACCCACCCAGAGAGAGCAGGGCGAATTGTGCTCTCTCAGGGCTCTGGCAGCTGATGGCAAACTGCATGACCAGGATTCGAACCAGCAATCTCAAACAGTGGCAGCGCTTTAGACTGCTGGACCTCTTGTCACCCATAATTCAACATTTAACATAAATTATTATGACAAGTAACAACACAGGCAGTACAAAAAAGAGAAAAGGCTGCAGTCACTCTAAATGGAAAAAACTCTGATCTGAAATACAATCTTTGACCCAATGGCTCAGATAAGGAAAAGTAATCAGAAGGTCCTGATCAGCAGATTATTGAGTCGTTAGGTAAGACCACTGTACATAATTGACCTTATATGTGATTAGAGGTAAAAACATTCCAGGCACCAGTATAATATCCATAAACAAAAACAGTGTTAGCAGGTATTTGTGTGTGTGTGTGTGTGTGTGTGAGAGAGTGCAAAAGAGTGTCTAACCTTGAGTAAAGCCACAGCTGGTAGTCTTTCCTGATCAATCCAAGAAGGAATTTGTTCTTGCAAGGACTTCTGGGAGTCCTGTAATGAAAATGGATAGATATGAAATTAGCAGGTAATTTTTCTTCTGCTCTTTCCTGAGCTTCTTTTTATAGAGAGAAAAATTTAAATGTTCATACCGCTTTTCTGACCATGTCTCCTACAATCAATCCAGTGAATGCATCCCACTCCTAAAACACATACACACATATAACAATGTCTCTGAAATATAATCAAATAACACCTAGCTGTAAGTGTGTATACTAAAAAGTGTGAGTGTATTCATACATTTTCCTGGAAAAGCTCAGGATGCATTCCTTTCACAAAGTGCAGCGCAAACATCAGCTGATCTGCCTGTAAAGAGCAACACCATCAGAAGCTTTATCTACAACAATCAAAAGATTAGAGAGTAATGATGAAAAGATCAGTCTGTAATGATGAGAAGCTCAGTCTGCAACAATAAGAATTTCAGTCTGTAATAAGAAGCTCAGTCTGAAAACATCATAAGCTCATTTAATAACCATCAGAATCTCAGTCTCTATCAATCAGTCTGTAACCATCATAAATTCAGCCTGTAACAATCAGAAAAACAGGTCATTCTGTAATGAAGAGATCCTTGTATTACATGTCACATCTTTGTTTGAGAGTTATTTTTGTGGTATAGCTGAGCAAGAGGAAACAAGATGCAAAGGCTCTGTGTGTGTGTGTGTGTGTGTGTGTGTGTGTGTGTATGCGGGTGTACAGCACAGTGGCTGCCTCAGAACATCATAACATTCTTCCTCCTTTGCAGCTTTTGACATGATTCCCTTTCTCTTCCCTGCAGATACTTCTTATCTTCAAACACTCTGTATTCTAGGGAGTACAGGAGAATCTGTCAGCACTCGCACGCACACACGCAGGCACGCACACACACACAATCCTCACACAGCTTCTTAGAAAATGTGCACACATACACACGCAGGTTCATTCTCTCTAGGATACGTAGATACTCCCCAACTCGCACACACATACACACACACACCATATCCAGGTCGGATATTGATAAATCATTAAACACACACACAAGCATGATTGATCTCTGAGCCCAGATTCAGTCAATCATTCAGGTCATGTTCTGTATCTGACGTGCGCTTCTTTATTTATAATGGACGATGCTGAGCCTGCGATGCTAACAAACACTGAATTAATTAATTTGTGGAAAAACTACAAATTTGAATAAAAAATGAAAAAAAAAATGGGTCTGTGTGTGTGTGTTTATGTGTGTGTTTGTCTGTGTACCTTAAATAGTGAGCGGCAGACATATTCATACACCATACTCTTCAAAGATGCCTCCAGAGCAGCGATCCTGACCTCAGTGCTGTCACTCTCCTGAAACACCAACACACACACACACACTATACATTTATGCATACCCCAAACACATACAGTGGTTTGAACAAGTTTTCAAACCCCTTGATTTTTTTTTTACTTATTTACCTGAAAAGGTAAAAAGTGTGATGTGAAAAAGTATTCATCCACCTTTGCTTTGAAAACCCTAAACAAAATCCAGTGCAACACTAGTGAACAAACAGCATCATGCAGACTAAGTGGTCGGTACCTGCCAAACATGCTCCAGGAAAGGACAACCAGATAACTGGTGACAGGGAGATGGGTGCCCAAGATTCATTAATGCACTTAAGAAGCAAAAACTGACCCATGATTTCCTTTATGTTGTTTATGGGTGTTAGAAACACCCATCTTGTACTTCCACTCACTGGCCACTTTGTTAGAAATATATACTATACTGGGCTTACACACATTGGCCACTTTATAAGAAACACCTTCTACACTGTGCTTCCACTCACTAGCCACTTTATTAGAAACACATACCCTCTGCTTACGCTCACGGGACACTTTATTAGAAACACCCCCTCAAGTTTCTAAACCTTTGTGTTTCTGTTGACTTGCCAGTTCATCGGAACACATACAGTGTGTGTGTGTGTGTGTTCACCTGTTTGGTCTGCAGGGCTCTGTGGAAGATGCGGAGGAAGGAAGCCAGACTGAAGCGGTACATGTTATTAATATGGCAGAGATCTGTTATAACGAAATACATCATACTGGCTCTCTCAGCCAATGGGAGATAAGCATCCCTCTCCTACAGAATGAAAGAGAGATAGTGATTAGAACTAATGAAGCACTGCTGCCCCCATGAGGCCTTCTGTTGAACTGCATGTTGATACAGGCTTGACCAACAGTAGTCTAAGAATGACTAAGAAGAAACTTCACATTCATCCTCATCTTACACACACACACTGCACTAATGCACACTCTGGACACACTTCCTGGTTCACACACCTGGTCGAGGGCAGTCTGCAGTCTGTGGGACTCTGAGAGAGAGTCATGGATCAAAGCACTGCTGGCCTTCGTCTGGTTCAGAGACTCGATCAGCTCTTTATTCTCCAGAATGTTCCCCTGTGCTGTAGCCAGCGTCTGCACACAAATACACACTTTATACATTGACATCAACTAAACAAACAGCAGAAGAGCACTATAATACACCCTGCACAAGACACATCGCAAAACTTATGTTACACCCTGTCAACAGTCTATTTTTTACGCCTTGCATCTGCTCCATAAAATATAGTCTATAAAATAGAGTTTGGAATATATCTACACAAATGGCCTTGTTGGTCTGGAAGTGAGGCGTTCCATTTTGTTCCTTATGTTTTAGTTGCCCATATAGTGTAGCGTGGAGCTTGTTATGGCCATTGTTGTGGGGCCAATGGGGCTTGTTATGGCCATAGCCACCAGGGAGGCGAGTATAGGAGTTAGATTTAGTGGTTAGGTTTAGTGTGGGTGTATTGTGTTGTATGACTGTTGTTCTTGTAGTTTGTAGAGTCCATGTGGAGCAGGTGGAAATGAGCATGCATTAACACTGGTAGAAGGAACAGCATTAAGATGCTTTTACAAGGACCAAAATTTGATTAAACCAAATACGGTGGTCTTAGTCCAGATCAACTGAAACATCTAGTTTGTTCGCAGTATAAAAGCACTTTTCTAGAAGGCTCTGGTTTTCAGATAATTTACAGGAAGCTAAGCCAGGCTATCAAAGGCTATAAGAGAGAGAGAAAAAAAAAACTAAAATCCCACGGAGTGTGTCACGGAGAAAAAATAACATTTAGGGTAATTAGCAGGCACCATCATCCAGAGCGAACAAAAAAAAAGCATCTACTTTATCTATTGTAAGAAGCAAATATCTTGCATCCTATTCCTATAGGTGGGTGGGGCAGTAGATCCTAACTTACAGGTTGACATTAGTCCGGAGGCTTTTCCTGATTCGCTCGTTTTTTCTCTGTTTTCCCTTATTGGCTAATTCAGGCAATGGAGGTAGAAGAACAGAGTTTTTTTTAACTCAGAGTTACTTACTGTATTTTGATAAATTATTTCTAGCAAGTTCAGTTATTTTGGCCACCATATGCTGGAAATTGGAGACTGGTATCAGCAGAAGGAAGATCAAGGCATGCTTGGAGTTCATTACCTCTAACAGTGACTCCTCCAGGAGAGCGAGCTGAATCTTCTTCTCCTCCTCCTGCTGCAGCAGTTTAGTTTTCTCACTCTCCAACTCGGGCTTCTCATGCTGGATAGTCAAAGCCAGTAACTACACACACACACACACAAAATCTATACTAATGAAGCAGAAGTCACTTAACATCGCACTGTTAACACTTTAACACATTGCTAATAACGTGTCTGTGTATGTGTGTGTGCGCATGCATGTGTGTGTGTGTTACCTGCCCCCGCAGTCCTGCTCTGGTGGTGGTGAAGTTCACCTCAGTTATTACTGATGCAGCATCAGGGGGTATAAAAGGGCTAGGGTTCCGGGTTGCCAGAAACAGACGGAAATCCTCATTATAGTCCACAACTTTATCTCCAATCTGCACCACATAGCGAGGACCTGAAGAACAAAACCACTGAAGCGTCCAGTCTCACAGAACATAGATTAACACACAGTTTAAGTGCTGACTGAATGACAGGATGGATAGATGAACAAGTGGATGGATAGACAAGTGGATGGATAGACAAATGAGTGAAAAGATAAGTTGGTGGATGGATGATAAGTTAGATAAAATAGATAATTGGAATGGGCAGAGTAAAGAATAGAATAGAAAAATAAAGTGAAGAATGAATAGAGTGACAGGTAAACAAACAGATGAAACAGGAATGGAGTGATGGGACAGATGGAGTGAAGGGTGGGTGACCAGATGGTGAAGTAAGGGATGGACAAAGTGACGGACGGTTTAAGTGACAAAATTATTGAAAAATGGATGGATGGAGTGATACACAGATAGGAATAACAGATAAATAGAGTTATGGAGGGATGGCTGGATGGATTCATGAATGAGGAGCATGTCATGTGCTGAGTATTGATAGATAAAGAAATGTATTGACAAACAGATGTAGTGTTGGGTAAATTAAGTAAATAAACAAATGGAGTGATGGAAAGGAGGAGTTAGGATGAACAGAGTAATGGGAAGACACATGGCGTGATGGACAAGGAGTGATGCAGTTATGGACAGATTAAGAAATGAAGAGATGGAGTGATGGGTAAATGAAGTAATAAGTGGATGGAGTGATGGACAGACTCACCCTGGGCGATCAGGTCTCGGCGCAGTAGAGGGTAAAGAACTGGCTCGACTCCATCAACTTCCTGAATTATCAGCGTTTTACCAAAACGCACTGCTAACTCCAACACCGTCATAAAACTAGAGTCCTGAGAGAGAGAGAGAGAGAGAGAGAGAATAAAAAGGAAAAATATTAGCTGGATACACTGCATCTGTCTTTTCAAGACTGTACTTAAATGAAAATGTCAATCAGAACCTGCTGATTAATTTATTCGCTCCTTTACTTTGATTTATTTATTCTGAACTCTTTTCAGAGGTGCTGAAACAATTTGACTGAAGAACTTTTATCTGAATTGTGTGAAACAAGTATGAAATTGTAATGAAAGTGCTCAGAGGAAAGACAAAAAAACAGACCAGACACATGTAATGGCAGCAACAATAGCACAATTATTACAATACCCAGGTTCTGATTTATCAACACAGCAAATGGAAAAATAAATAAGCATTGCATCCCACTTTGCATAGGGTGTAAGATAGAGCCCTATATGTTAATTATGTACTGCTCCTGGTAACCTGTACATTCCTTTCAATCAGGGACTTCTTTCTGGGTGCATCTTTTTTTTGACGATCTGTGTGTGTGTGTGTGTGTGTGTGTGTGTGTGTACCTGTTGGTTGATGACCTCTAGCCGATGTTCCTTCAGGTGAATGCGTAACCACTCTGTTGCACGGGAGGAAGGGTCTATCAAGAATGGACAAGCAACACTCTACACACACACACAGACACACACACATACACACAGACACACACACACAGACACACACACAGTCACACACACAGACACACACACAGACACACACACATACACACAGACACACACACACAGACACACACACACAGACTCACAAACACACAGACACACACACAGACACACACACAGAGAATTAGAAAGCTAATTATATCAGGTCTTTGTGAAAGTGCTGTTTTTCACTGCTGGAGGAGAGGAAGTTGCTGGGTCCAGGGTGTGTGGAGGTGGACAGATGGGTGTTAACTGGGAGTACAACAACAGTAAAAGAGAGAATAGTGCACAAAGGATGGACAGCTTAATTAAAGAGAAAATCCACCAATTTTGGCTGAGTCACTCAGAGTGGATTTAGTGCAAAACTGTGCTTCATTGTTGAAAAACACTTTAACTCTAATTTATTTACAGTGAATGACATCAAGTGTCTGTCACCACAACTGCAACACAGATATAACCATTACTAATAATGTCTACACTAGAAATTATCAATCACATTTTGTTTGCTCCTAAGTTCAAGTCTTTTGATTTTCTGACGATACCAAGTGCCAATCCGATACACTTTGGCAATGCAGTTATAAAAAACATGTCCATTGTATCAAAACAGATCCTTTTATCACAAAAAAGCGTTTGTAAAAGTGTTATACTGTACTAGCATGAGCTTCTTAAATGACAATAATTGCTTACTAAATATATTAATGAAAACAATATATTTAAAGAATGTATAATTGTCTTTAAACAAGCAAAAACATTAAAATAACCAGTGTAAATATTAATAACGGGTATTTAAACGTAAATAAAGGAATCTGTATTAGATTGGCAAAGTTAAATGATATTTACCTTAGTGGTGTCAGTCACTTATAAAAATATTGTATTAATCACCACAATATTAAAATCACTAAATGATGTTATTTCCCTATATTGTTGGGAGGGAGACAGTAATAATTGTGTAGTGTGGTTTAATAGGTCTGATTTAGCTGTATTATATCATCTCAAGATAGTTTTGATGCTTTTTAAATGAGAATATTTTAATTCGCTGAGCTACTGAGTATAACTGAGAGCTTTAATGGAGAAAATAAATAAATAGTAGCGTAGCAGCATATTGTGTGTGTGTGTGTGTAAGAAAGAGGGACAAAGCGAGCGGGTAAGATAAAGTGTCTTTAGCACAGTGACGATGTGATGACAGTTTAGAGGACAACTAAGGGTGGATGGTGAATGAAAGAAGTAAATAGGTCTTTAACTTGCTGAATTAGAGTCCGCTAGTGCCTGCTTTCCTAATCAGCTGGTGGCTTAGAAATATCATGCATTAGTGATCTGGATCTTTTCCACCCGATTACGATCCTTTGAAGTACGTGACTGACCGACCCGATATCCGATTACATGATCTAAAAATATACATGTTTTCTTATATTTATATAAAATAATGACAGTAAAATTGTGGAGAATGTTTTTCCCCCACACAAAACATTCATGTATCCATACACCATGTTTATGATATACATAAGTTAAATTAGGTTTAGTCCCCAAATCTTTTCAGGACTCTGATAGGACAGTGTATCAACCAGGCAGTGCATTCATAAATATTTGGTGTAATAATTTTTTGTAAGGGAGTATTAGATTTTATTAGACGGGCAATGCGAACAATTTTGACGAGGTAAGTTTATCTAAAACAGTTTTAATCTAAACCCACTCTAAATGACTCTTATCTGAAAGTTATGCATTTTGAGAAATAAGTGGAAAATAAGTGGAAATCCCCTTAAATATAATAATATCTACATTTTTAAATGCAATGCAGTGTGTGAAAAATATTGAGCGTGAGTGTGCATGAACATGATAATGTGGGTGTGTATATGTTCTTACCCGGTTCTTTAGTGCAGTGATCTGACGCAGGCAGCATGGGAGCATGAAGCAGACAAACGCACACACACACACACACACACACACACACACAACAATGCACATGGATGCTTTATGAGTGACTTATGAAAGATTAGTACAATGATTAGACATAGTGAGATATGCATTACACAAGATCAGAATGAAGAATCAGTATCAAAATGCAGGTGAGATGAGTTTAGAATGGCTCTTATGTTTGGTGGACAGGTATTTACTAATCATCTGACATTTAAATGACATCAATCACAAACTTTATAATCAAAATAGCAATGCACCAAATATTTAGCAACAAATATATTTGTTAATGTTAGGACGAGTAAGTTAATAGACAGAATAATTTATACATAATAATGATACATTTGTTTTAAGTCACGTTAAAAGTGTTTCTTCTTATGTTAAGATTCTTTTCAGCAGTGTCAGCAGGCCCACCAGCTCCCAGTGGAACTGCATATCAGAGAACAGCTACAAGGGAGAGGGTTGGCAGTGACAGCCAAAAAAACAAAAGATAATTTTTACTATCTTATCGCATAAATTAAAAGAAACAAAACATTCAGCATCACTTTCACATTTACTATCAGTTATGTTTTTTCTGTTTTCCAGCTAAAAGGTACTAGCTGTACAGGGCTTGAACAATAACGCAAGCTGAGGTAGCTAGTATGGCTTTTTCTGTGTAAATTTCAGAGCCTAATGTGATTGGAATATGCTGAGGTAAATTTATGATTAGAATAGCACTACTGAGGAAAATCTATGTCAAATTTAACTTAATTTTATTTTCTGGGCAAAAGGTCTTATTTCAGCGCATTCCTTAAAAAGAGAAGAAGAGGCAGGTATTACCCAGCTCAAGACAGAGTCTGAATAACCTTTTAGAAGAACTTGAAGCTCATAGACAGAAAAAACATGATAGTTTAGCAGATGTGGTGCGATGTGTGTGTGGTACCTGTAGTATAACGAGAGCGTTCTCCATAGACAGATCGTCAGACGGCAACCCTTCACTCTTCCAAATCAGCTGTTCACTCTCAGAACACAGGAAGTGACGCAAGTCAAATTCTGCCAATCAGAGAGTAGAAGTGTGTAACTGCAAAACCTGCACAAATAAAACACTGCCTTGCATTGTAGTGAATTGCTTAATACATACAAAGTATATTTCATGAAAATCACTACCACTGAGTTTCTGACAGAAGAAAATGTTTCACTCTACAGATTCTATATGTAAAGATGTACAATCACCATTATCCCATTCTCTCCCACTCTAGAGTGGGTGTGTGTGTGTGTATGTGTGTGTGTGTGTGTAGTACTCTGTAATCCGGAGTTTTCCATCCAGGTATGTAGTTTGGCTCTGCGATGGTCTTCAGGTGCAGCAGACAGGTAAGTGATGAAAGCTGCTGCAAGCTGCACTCGCTTAGGAAGAGTGGCCAACTCCTCACTGATCTCATCCACCTGTACACACACACACACAAATAGTTATACATATATTATACATCATAAAACCAATGGCTATTGGTTATGTCAGTGCTAATGCTCAGTATGCTGGCAGAGGCTATTTTAATCGAATAATAATTAGAAATCCTCTAAAAATAAAACTAACTTAATATAAAGTCAGGGATTTACACACACACACACACACACACAATAGTGTTTACTGCACTGTTGACCTGAGTAGTCCACCGTGTGTGTTCTCCGTCTAGTTGGTGAATGAGTTTCTCTGCAGCGCTGATGGTCTCCTGAGCTCTGCTCACATCAGCCTCCAGCTTCGCTGCTTCAGTAGTACGACACTGAAACCTTGCTCACACACAAACACACACACACACACACACACACACACAAATGAGAGAAGAGATGCAGCACTATAACTCAAAGACAATTCTGATGTGATGAAATGATACTGTATTACTCTTTATGTTAGCATACAACTAATTCAATTTAAAAGAAATCAGGTCAGCAATTAGGGTGCGCACTTCCTGTAGGTGTAATGTGTAATGTGTGTGTATCCCATTTTTTTTTTCCCATACAGAGTTCATTAGTGTAAAAATAATAATAAACACATACTTCTCTTTCAGCTCCAGAACTTTCTCTCCAACAGAGTTCAGCTGACCTTCCAGTTTGTTCTTGCGACTTTCCGTCTTTCGCAGATTTCTGAGAAAGGGACAAAATAACAAATCATAAAACACTAACTGTATAAAATTCTACCTTTCTTAGGAGTAAATTCTTCTACAGCATGATTCTCAAGCACTGAACTGCACCCGAGTGGGCTGTGAAATAACCTCAAATCCTTCAGATCCACATGTCTGTACTCAGGGAAAACCATCAGTTTGAGACAGTGTGAAACCAGACATGATTTAAACTGAATAAATATTACATACATAGATATGCAAATATAAACAAACATATCATAGTGTGATGTTAATAACACAATGCACACTGAGCCTATCTAGAGCTTTATTGACTTAAGTTTCTTAACTTTAATGGACAGGTATTAACTAAGAAGCACAGCTAGCATCTTATATATGTAATTATCTGACTTTTAAATTACATCAGTCATAAACTTTATAATTAGAATAGGGATGCAGTGTTTTCTATAAGGGTATAATTTGTTTCAGGAGTGGCAGCAGGCCCACCAGTAGATCTAAAATCATTTTTAAAAGAAATAAACCACACTTATCAGATTACTTCGATCCCTACCTCTTTAAGAATTCACAAGTTTTGTGTAATAATACTAAAGACTGATAATGGAGAACCCGTTAACCAATCATAATTTTACAAAGAAACTCTTGTTTTCTTTATTAAAAAAAAAAAACGCTTAAAGAAAAAGAGACACAACTAAGAGCTGGCAGACTTTCTTTTCATACACTGGTTAAAAAACACTGCTGTGCACTGTGTATTATTAAAGCATGTATACTGACTCCATCAGTCCAGCTTGTTCGCTCTCCAGTGGCTGTATTTTTTCCAGAACATGAGAATACTGGACGTTCGCCTTCACCCACGCAGCTAATGGAGCAGCAGCTGCACTCGCACGCTTTGCATTCTGTAGAACGGAAAATGCACACAGTAAACACATCGTATGCCCATAAGCATCCAGATGCATCTAATGAGCTACTTCATTTATGCTCTGGGGTTGCTGAACATGAATGTGCATTAATATTATGTTTCTTGACGATTCAATTAAACTTTTTGTGATAATATAGTACAGTTTAAAATTTTCATGTCTTAACTATTGGATCTGTGTTTCACTAATCTACATCTCATCTGTAATTGGTGGGTTTTTTTACTTGACTAAAGGACATTTAAGAAATCAGAAAAGACAATTATTACCTTAACAATGGAATGTCTTTAAGTACTTACTTACTGTTAAACTTATATAGCACCTTATTGCCACTCAAACCAAGGATGCTTACAATTACATTCCACACACACTCAACACACACCGGTGAGAAACAGTAGCCAATCATGCACAGTGTACTCTCAACTGGAAATGACCGTTCACCTGGAGGACTGCATCGGGCGCTGAGGAGTTGATTCAGCACAGAGTGCCAGAGTGCATACAGTCACACACCAGGGCTTTTTTTTATAAGGTATCCCTTTTTTGGGGCTATTTAGAATATCCAATTTAAGTGTGTGTTTACCTTTGGGTCAAAGGAAGCTTTGTTCCTGTGCAGCAGCTCCTCCACACTCTGGCGGATTTCGTGTGTGATGTTTCGAGCATCGAACGTGGCGATGTCCTCTCTCACACCTCGCTTAGCCAAAAAACTGCATCACACACACATTTAGAAACACAGCCATTACGTATTTATACAGAATTAAGCCTTTAAAATGACTGAAACCAAAGCAGCGTGACGTCTTTAGTCACACACTGCTACTGAACATCGCCTTACTGAGAGTTCTACTGCGCGAGAGTTTAATTAAATCAGTCTTTCTCCCCTAACAGAATCATTTAATCTGGAACACAGTGTCTAATTACAGCCAAATTAAAATCTAACAGGCTTTCAGCGCAAACACTGTGCTGCTTAGTGCAGCAATATTCATTTTTACTAATGGTTTTACTCTAATTAAAACACTATCTGAAACATATCTTGGTAGAAGTATCTACTGTATCAGTCTTTACCCTCAGTTAAGACGTCCATCTGTGGGACATTTAACGTGTCAGTGCATTCTAAAAATAGAAGACAGGGATCCACTACTGGTTCAAGTTGGTGCAAGTTAAGAGACTACAAATAAACACTGCCACAGGGAGAACATTAAAAATGTATTTTATTACTAAAAAATAACAAATAATGCAGAGTAATTGCCCAGCTTAAGCAACTATCAAGTTGCTAGGGTGTTACTAGGTCACTAGTAGTAGGTGTGCTGATCTCAGTATTAAGTAATGTATTGGTAAGCATTTGCTACTGTATCTTAGGTGGATTGTCTGAGCTCTCAGGTACAGTAGGTGCATTAAAGTTGTAAGCAGCTGTTGTGGTGGACTGTGGGTTATTTGATGGTGAGCAGGTTGGTGACTCACCTCTTCATGCTGACCCAGGATGTATCGAATATTCCCATGAGCCTCAGCACTCCCTCCAGGATGTCTCTGATGACATCAGGTGGCATTCGCAGTGAGCGGATCTCCGACAGAGACTCAGATTTAATATTTCCTACTGCCTGCTTGGCTTCATCCACCAGGGGCTACACACAAACACACACACAAATTGTATACTGTACTAGCCTGCAAATCCAATTTTTATTTATTTACTTGAAAAGGTAAAAAAAATATTGTATGGGTATCGGAACCGAATTTAAAGTATTATTTCGGTTTACAAAATTTAAAAATTATACACAGCCCTATTGGCAGGTCTGTTAAAGTGTGCTCACCTGCACTTCCTTCAGCTCGTCCTCAATCTTCTCCTTTCGCTCTTCGATCTTGGCCACTTCCTGAGCCATCTTTCCCTTCAGCTTTTCCATCTCTGTCTTCTGATCACTCGCATTCTGCAACACACACACAAAATACAGCAACAGGTAACTGTGAGTTTGCATCCTGCATCCAAAAAGCATTTAAGTAATTATTGGCGCACTATAAGTAATATTTTCAGAAGGACTGATAAAATTACGGTTCATCGACAACAACCAGCATTATTTTAACAATATATTGTCCAGGATCTTCTCCACACACACACACACGGACCTGCATGGACAGGGTAATCTCCTGCAGGGCAGCATCTGCTTCTGCCTGTTTGGTCTTCAGCAGGACACTCTGTTCAGCTGCCCGCCGCTTCAGCTCATCAACCAGCGACTTGGCCTCGTTCAGCTTGGCCACACCAGCCTGCACACACGCACAGAGAGAGAGAGAGAAAGATAAGGAGAGAGAGATGAGAGAACTTATTTGCTGTTGTATTGTAACCTTCTATTATACAAAATATCTCATTCAATCATTCACACCCATGATCGTGACAGCAGTGTGTGCCATTTATTTTTTATTTCTTTATTTTTACTATGAATGTCATTAATCACTTCTACACTGCACTGCAGAAAATCCATTTGCAAAAACTAGATATGTAAATATATGTAAATGAATACATATATGCTTATTTTACGCAGAAAATAATAAAATAATATTCTGCCAATGGGGCAAGCACATTTTTCTTTGTAAGATTTCTTAAAAGTCTCAAATTGAGTGAAGTAAGACTCCCTCCACGACTCTGAAGCCAAGGTGGACATGGCCATGAATCCGAATTTATGGGTTAACGTCAGTCTGGGGACTTTTCTTGATTTACTCGTTTTTTAGATGCAGAGCAATCATAAACCTCTGATTCTATAATTGCCCTTGCTTGGAGTGTTTATCAGAGCAGCTGAAACACAATTGGAAATACAAAAGCACACAAAAAGTGAGTTCTGCATAATATGTCCCCTAACTGAGGGGGGAGCCTAGATCTCAAAAAAGGTTCAAGATGGCCTCAGGATGAAAATGTTTAAATACCTCTGATATAAAGTTATATACATCTGGCCCCATAGTGTACAAAAACAGTGTGTGTAAGAATGTGTGTACCTGCAGATGCTGCTGTCTCTGAGTGAGTTCTTTCTGCTTGGTGCTGTAAATGGACTGGTACACTCTGAGGAAGCTCAGGTACTGACTGGGCGTGGCTCCAAACTCACGGCAGGACTCGTGGATCCTCAGGAACGAACGGAAGAAGTCTGCATTCAGCGAGGCTGAAAAATATCCAAACAAGCAAAATTCTCAATCTTGTCAGGACTAAGATTTACTGTCTTCAATTGCACAATATGTTTTGAAACAGGGCTGCATTAAGGAGTGATACCGTAATTTCTGGGCTGTAAGCTGCTACATTTTTCACACGCTTTGAACACTGCGATTTATTTAATAGTGTGGCTTCCACTATTTACAGTAAGCTAAGATTTCCAACATTTTAGCATGGTTGGCAGCAGTGGTAGCCGCAGTTAGCAGCACTTAGCTCTAGTAAACTACGGCTGACAGCACTACACTGAGGAACCCTGAGTGTTCCAGTGAGCCAGGGTGCTATCAGCTAGTGCTTCGTCCCATGTAGCTTGTTTTAACAGGGTAAACAAACAGATTACAGTCCAATATACACGCCTCTGAACGGTGAAAAAGCTAGCGTTGCAGTTAGCGCCTACTGCTAATACTGCTCCAACCTCAGTACTGGAGAAACTTTTTAACTGAGCCTTATAGTCCAAAAAAAATGTGCAACATATCCTAGGCTACCAGTAGCGATGGCTCCACAACAAAATCTGCACTACTTTTCTATTTTAATATTTCAACTTTATTCTCGTAATATTACGACTTTATTCTTGTGACTCTTTTGTGGTACGTAACATTTTTTTGCGTACATAATCTTTTTAACTGAAAGTGTCTGTGTAACATCTTTTTGTGATAAATCATGTATATCAATATTAGACAACTGCAGCTTATAGTCAGGTGCAGCCTGTTTATCTACAAATTATTTTTTCTTTTAAAATTAGTGGGAGCGACTTACATTCAAATGCGCTCTACAGCCCAGAAAGTACAGTTATTGTTTTAACCACTTTTGCCCATCCATACCTGATCTCTTCTTCTTTGATCTTTCTGAGCTTTTCTCCTCCTGTTCTCCCGCTCCACTCAAAAGCATCTCTGGGATCTACAATCCACAAAACCAAAGAGACTTTATACACAATTTACACCATATACAGTGCACACAATGTGTACACACACACACAAGCAATGTACAAAGCATACACTCATTCACACTATACAATACACAATCTCACTCTTCATTCTCTCTCACTACAAGCATATTATCCTGGCAAGTGGGATCAGCATACACCCTCTCTACCTTCTTCATGCTGCTCTCAGACCACCCCTCCATCCACTGGACAGAGCACTTCCTGTACAGCGCCGGGTTGCTCTCACAGTTGATGGTGAAGTTTTCATTAGTGCAGTCCATTATTAGCACCACATGGAGGTTCTGCTGGACACCTACACACACACACACACACACACACACACACACACACACACAGACAAAGAGAAAGGCTTTATTGCTATAAAATAGTTGGTAAATTTGGCACAGGAGTTAATAATTCATGAGGAGACAGCATTATTTTAAAGGTTTTGAGCATCCATATTAAAAGGCACATCACAATGCTCATTGCTATCTTAAACCCTGTTACCCTGTTTTTTAATTGATATCTTGGCAGTGGAAATCACAGGTGCATCTTGGCAGAAATACATTACTATCTTGACAAGTGGGCCACACGCATACACCCCAGCTTGTTATGCACATATGGAAAAGCAAACTTTTACATCAACAATACACAAAATAAAAAAAAATATTATTCTACATCATTATGACACATCAGACACTTTCTGTTAGCTCCTCAAATGCCTGCTTCACCTTTGCAATAATTGGCTGTTCCTGCTGTTCCCATAAATGTAACTGTTAGAACACAGTTCTAGATACTGCTATTTATTTAACTGCTGTGGCCACCTGTGGAGTTCCTCTACAAGTCAGAGTTTCCAGTCTAATATGTGCTGCAGTGTGTGGGTCTATGGATGTCAGCTCTTGGCATGCCTGTAACTGGGTTAAACTGTTGCTGTGTGGCTAATCTGTGGTGTAATTAGGACAGTGTTTACTAACGGTTTGAGAAATAGTTGAAGATGGGTCCGGTAAAGCCATCCTGTGACGCCTGATCTTTCAGAGATGACAGCAAAGGTTCCAGCTCCTCCGCAGAATAGAGCCCAGGAACCTCACCTGAGACACACACACACACACACAATTATATTTCTGCTGTGCTTCATTCACTGCGTCCAATAACGAATATTGGATACCTACAGAGTGAACTGAGCTGACAGGTTCTACAGCCAGGAACACTGACCTGAGGACAGCAGACTGTTGACCATCTCCAGGAAGGAGGGATGAACAAACTGATAATCCTCCAACAGCAGCACAGTCTGCTGGCCGTCTATACCAGCAAACTGCATCACCTGCACAAACAGTAAGAGACAGAGAGTAAGTAAAAATGTACTCAAAAATGTATACTACTATAAATATATACAGCAAAAATATATATTTTTAGGTATCTAAATGATATTAAAAGGTAATTGTGTGTCTAAGAATTCTCACCGTTTTGAGGTCAGTTTTAAAGTGTTTGAGGCTGTAAGATCGAGATATTTTGGGGGTGTAAATTGTTGCTCCATGCATGTGGCTGACCACACACACGGCTGTCCTGCGTCCCACTCCGCTCCGGCCGGCCAGCAGCAGAGACCCTGCTGGACTGCTCAAAGCACGGTCCACTCTGGACATAAAGTCCAGAACCTCTGGGAAAAACAGCAGGTCCAGCTCGCGGTTCTCACGCCCATACATGACCACACCCTAAGAGAGATGGTTTTACATTTATGTACAGATACAGCAAAAAATGTATTACATAGTAAACAGTAAAGAAGTGCTTGTCCTCCAAAATCCCCTGACTGAAACCTGATTATGGTATGGTGATTTGCAGTGATTTGGGATGAGCTGGAGCTTTACAGTGTGAAGGAAAAGCAGCAACTATTGTTTAGCACCTCCAGGAACTCCTTTAAGATGCTGAGAAAACTATTCCAGGTGACTTCACCTCATGAAGACACTGAGACTAAAATGCCAGGGGTGTGCAGATCTGTCCTCCAAGTATAAAACATATTCTGGACTGTTTTACACTTTTTTTACACACATTTGTGTGTTTTTAATGGTGAGTGTGTTTGAGTGACTGAACTCTGTATTATTATATGTTGTGCTTATACTTTAAACAAATCAAGCAGGTCTGACCTTGCGAATGACCTCAGTAAGGTCACTGGTGTTGAGGCGGCCGAGTGGCTTGCCGTAAGGTGGGAGGGGTTGGTTAGGGTTCCGGCCCTCATGACTGGCACCCCAGGTCACGAAGAATGTGTCTGGGGGAAAAAAAAAGGAAATTAACAAATCTTTACAAATTGTAAAGCTATGAACAAGTCTTATAACCAGTTTGAACTCAATCCTGAATATTACCTGTTACTTTGTTATGAGCAAATTGTTTTGTGTCTTATTGTGTCTAACATAATTTTTGTCATACATAACACAGCTTTCTAATCTTGGTGGTGGTGTGGACAGCAAAAAAACACGCTAAATATACATTGGTATTTAAATAAAAAAGTGGAATAGCGACTCAGTTTGAACATCCAGATTGGAATTAATTTGATTTTAAACACAAGGACAAATTGGCAGCCAAAATAGGCCTAAAAACAGAAGTGTAGAGAGCAAAGAAAAAAGGAAGCAGAGGATGGAAAAAAGTGGCAGAGGAGGAATACTGTGCCATTTTTAACACAAGCATGTGTCAATGTGTAAAAAAAAAAAAAAAAAAAAAAAAAACACCCTGCAGCAGTTTTCAAGTTTTCAACAGTTCCCATTTCTTTTTTTAATTTGTCACACTGATGTTTCAGTGTGTGTGTGTGGATTTGTAAGTTACCTGACATGTTGTCTAGCACATCAGAGCCCCAGTCTCCTCTGATGACAGAGCTTAGGATGTTATCAAACGCGTTTAAATCTTTGCTGGAGACGATTCGGTCCCTGAACAGCCGGCGGGCTTCGTAAGCTATCACTTCCAGCACTGAGTCTGCAGGAGTAACACATTTACCTATACACACAAGGACACACACACACACACATACTACCTTTAGATATTTTGGAGCACAGAGAAGCCGGTGAACAGGGAAACAAGATTGTTAGTGATGTGTGTGACATACCGTTTAAAATCATTGGCAGCAGAGAGAGAAAGAGAGAGCGCCAGTTATAAACCAATCAGAGTGTTCGTAAACATACAGGTTGGCAGGTTTTCCCAGTGGATGATTCACATTTACTCAGCAGTTGAACAGCTCAATTTAAGCAACAGTAAATCCCCCACAAGTCCTGATGTTGCCCAGCTTGGCTTTCCACTGCGACTAACATTAACACTGAGCATGTGTCCATCACCTACTCACACTCATAACTCAAAACCTGTTTCTACATTAGCTATAGCTCTCCATTATCTCTTTAACATTAACACTGAGAATGTGTCCATCACCTACTCACACTCATACCTCAAAACCTGTTTCTACATTAGCTATAACGCTCCATTATTTCTTTAACATTAACACTGAGCCTACACCCATTACCTACTCACACTCATAACTCACAAGATGTTTCTATATTAGCTCTGTACAGTTGTTTTGTTCTGTAATTTGTTTGTACTGTCTGAGACGACCCGAGGGGGATATGGCTCCTCTGACTGAGTCTTGGTTCCTCCTAAAGTTTCTTTCTCTTAGCATGAGGGAGTTTTTCCTTGCCACTGTTGGCATCACTGTGGTGATAGCTCACAAGAGGCTTGGACCCATATCTTTGCAAAGCTGCTTTGTGACAAAACATGTTGTAAAAAGCGCTATTTAAATACAATTAAATACAATTATTTAACATGTGTTCCTACCTGGAGTCAGGTCATATCTGAGCAGACTCAGCACCCACTGAGTCAACACACACGGAGTAAACAGGTAATGACTGTAATCATCCACCGTGAACTTAGCCTTCACCTGAATCAACACATGCGCAAACACACACACACACACACACACACAAACACACACAGATTAACCAACATTATCAGACATTAACTTATGTCCAGGACCACTGCCCCCTGTTCAAGCCTAAATAAATATGAAACCAGAACTCACCTGTTCATAGATCTGCACCAGTGAACCAGCAAGCTGGTGTACCCTCCCAGCAGAGCTCCAGGTGGGGTGATTACCCAGAGTTCTTTGCAGCACAGGAGACAGGTAGGCACTGTAGATGGTCTGCAGTTGCTCCCTGTCAGGATAACTGCATAAAAACACACACAAACAGAAACAGTGTTGGTTATAAGCTGTAATAATTGTCTGGGTAATAAATCAGTTTAAACTGCAACTGGGGCGCCGAGTGGTCCAGCGGTCTAAAGCGCTGCCACTATGAGCAGGAGGTCGCCGGTTCGAACCCCAGCTCATGCAGCTTTGCCATCAAGCTGCCGGCGTCAGAGGGAGCAAAATTGGCCCTGCTCCCTCTGGGTGGGTAGATGGCGCTCTCTCCCCACATCACTCCTACGGGGATGTCTGCAGCACAGGGCGTCTGTGAGCTGATGTACTGGAGCCGAGCCGCTGTGCTTTCCTCCAAGCGCGCTGGCTGCTCGGTAATGCTGCATCAGCAGCAGCTCGAAAAGAAGCGGTGGCTGACTTCACATGTATCGGAGGAAGCATGTGCTAGTCTTCACCCTCCTGGTGTGTTGAGGTATCACTAGTGATAGGGGGAGTCCTAATGAATGGGTTGGGTAATTGGCCGTGTAAATTGGGGAGTAAATGGGAAAAAATTAGAAATAAAATTATAAAAAAAAAAAAAAAAAAAAAACTGCAACTGAACAAACTGTTAGCTTAAATCTTAAATCAGTTCACATCTTCCCCACAAGTGAACCCCTCCAGGGTGTGTTTGGAACCAGGCCGAGACAAATAAAACAGAGTGCGTTTTAACTGAGTTAGGTAGGACTGGTGTGAAAATGCCATGTTTTTTTGTGTGTGTGTGCATGCGTGCGTGTGCGTAAGAGACTCACTCAATGGTGCAGATGCGCACTATAGAGGTAAAGCGGGAGGTGAGTGTGTGACGGCCCAGTGCGCCCCCTGCTGACATGGAGGCCACTATCTGAATATTCTCCAACCCCACCCACTCCAGATTCTCATCATAAAACCCATGATACGTCAACACCTGCAAAAAGAGAGAGAGGGAGAGGGAAGGAGAGAGAGAGAGATTGAGAGAGAGATTGAGAGAGAAGGAAATTTGTCAGGCAAACACATACATTCCAAAGGCAATCCTATGTAAAGTTCTGTATGTTAGTTTGTTTGTGTGTGTGTGTGTGTGTGTATACCTGCTGCAGAAAGGTGATGATGTTGCTGGTGCCCCATTTGTCTGGTCTGGGCAGGTTAATATCTTTGAGATAGAGGACGAGGGTCTCAGAGTCTCGAGGGCGATACACTCGGCCTGTGCTAGAGCTCAGACACACACAAGTGTGTGAGAGTTTCTGTAATACTTGCAGGGATGAAGTCTGAGCACTACAGTGCAGCACAGCCACCTGGGTAGAGCGCAGCTTGGAGAATGCGTACCGTAACAACATCCTGCAACACACACAAGATGATAATGAGAATTATTATTAATTATGTCATTGCTATAAGCATTAATATTATCAAAAGTTAACTTCAAAGGCAGGCATGCTGACCTTGAAAAGAAAAACATCTACACCGCTCATAATTCATAATAATTTTCATAAATGTGACGATAACGATACTAGACAAGAGTTTGAATTATTTAAAAACGTGTCTAAAAATGTATTGTATTGTACTAGACTGCATTTATTAAAGAATAATAATTGGTCACTCAACATATTAATGGAAACAATATATTTAAGCTATTTCTATTTACATTAAACAAACAAAACATGAAAATCATCAGTGCAAATATCAAACCATGTGGCCTAACAGATCTTCGTATGCTTTTAATAATGGATATTTAAATGTAAATAAAAGAATCAGCATTGTTTTGGCATCATTAAATTATTTTATTGATGTCAATCATTTAAAAATTGCATTAATTACCACCAATACGCAAATTGCATACATATGTTGGCAGGCCTGCAAAAGTGTGTGTCAGAATGTACGCATGTGAGTATGTGTAGTACAGTACCCCTTGCCGCAGCCCTCTGGCCCCACCAGTAGAAACGGCTGTGTGTGTCCAGGGCGGAGCCAGTGTGTAAAGACATGCAATGCGCGCTGCATGTCGGCGGTGTGTATAACAGGGAGTGTGTAGGGATTGCTGAAATCCTCCACACACAGTCCGTCCCCACGCTGCAGCTCATACGCACGCAGCCGGCTGGAGTCAGAGTCATAATACACGTCCAGAGGCTTCCGCGGGTCAGGGGGACTCTCCCTCGCCCAGCTAAGGACCTACACACACACACACACACGAACACACACACACACACACAAAGACAAACACAGTGTTAATATAAATTGATATTCAATGCTGATGTCTGTGAAAAGAAAATATATAATGCTGTATGCAAAAAAAAAAGATAAATGGAGTGACTAATCGGAATCAATGTTCATCCACTCACTATATGTCAAAATGTTTGTAAACACCTAACAAACGGGGAATCTCAGGGTATCTCAAAATACAATATTTAAGTTAACAATATTTAAGATATTTTATTTTAAATTAACTGGCTTTATCTTTTTAGGTAATTAGCAATGTGGCAAGCAACTCTATACATTGACACAGGCAGCATTATTTTTACCCAAACTTCCAAACTAAAAACAATAATTAAATTAAAACCAGCCTTTTAAAAATAGAGTTATAATCCAGCATTTTAAACTCTGTACTGGTACTGGTAACTGTAATCACAGCATGTACATTTTGTCAAAAATTATTTATACTGCTAGAAAATGTGATTGCCATAGACATATGTATTGTATTGAGTGTTATTTAATGTAATAATCTTTGAGATCTAGTTGCAAATACAAAATTAGCTTATTACTGTAGAGTAAATTATTGATTTGTTTTATATATATTGACTTTTTTTTATCTCACCTCTTTGGCAAATTCCTGACGGGATTTAAGGTGCAGGTTTCCTCCCAGTCCACGGATTAGCCCAACCACGAACTGACCCCGCTCACACACACCCCTCAGATGGGATAAACCATTTAGCACTGTCCCCACCAGACTTGTCTCTACTACAAAGTCATTCTGCAGAAATGAAAGGGAGATTATCATAAATAATTATAAAATATATATAAATCTATGTATACAATACCTACACTTGTGTGTGTTTATATACCTGCTTGAAGACCAAGTCCAGTGCTCTGTGGAAGTAGTCATTAATCCAGTTTTCCAGGTTCACTCTGTTCTGTTCCTCCTCTCTCCTTAACCATGCCTTCAGTAGAGACCCTACGTCCGTGTCTTCATCACTGTATTACACACACACAAGCATCGTTCATGCTAATAAAAGGCTAGTAATTATTAGAGAAGTAATTATTTATTGGCTTTGAGGTGAGATTGTGGTTTCTCGGATCTCACAAGCAGTGACTAAACACTACACTAGGTTCACAGAACAATATGTAAAGACTGCAGCTGGTTTTACCATAAATCCAACAACTACTTTCTCCTGTATGATCTCACATGAGTCTCTTCAGACCTTACAACTACTGTCAGAATTCTGTATTCAACTAGCAATACTTGAGGGTCCTACACACCTGATGATAAATATTGTGCTGTTTTAATCTTGCAAAATCTCATGGCACCGCCTCCATTGGTTTCTGATCGGCTGTATTGTGTTATATATGTTTTGTGATGAGCTGCATAAGGAAGATCATGCCCATGACGGAGACTGTAGCTTCTGATTGGATGTGTTGTGTTGTAGGAGGTTTGTGATTGGCTACCTGAGGAAGATCATGCCCATGCGGGAGATCGTGGCAGGCGAGGCGCAGCTCAGGTCGTGTGTTTCAAACAGGAAGTTGACATTGGGGCCGAACTGAATACGTTCTCCGCTGGGCATAGTCAGCAGACGATTATCGTCCAGAACTGAATTCAGAGACTCCACCCACTCTGGATCGACATCACCATCACACACTATCCACGAGCTCACCTCTGCAGGATAGAGAGAGAGAGGGAGATAGAGAGAGAGAGAGGGAGGGAGAGAGGGAGATAGAGAGAGAGAGAGAGAGAGAATATTAAAAGAAAGTATTATTACTTTTTTTCTGCAGGTTCCCTGTTGACAGGCATCTTTGCATTTTACTTTTTTGTCACGTGAACCACCACATTTCATCCAAAGGAAAGGTATTTTCGAATTTTCCTTACTCTCTGTATATTCTTGCAAATGCATAGATCGAAAAAGTGTGTGTGTGTGTGCGTGTGTGTATGATCTCTAAAAAAGACCTAAAACAAACCCAAACCAGACCATGCTGAAATATCATCAATGTAAATGTATACGGAAATTATTGCCTGGTCTAGATATTATAAACATGTTCAGATATTTATTTTATAGATTTTACCTGCACTGAGACACTTCATTTTACTGCTTTTAATGTATACTCATTCATGCTGCTACAGGAAAAGTGCCTTATGTACTTTTATTCTTGCAAATACATAGATCAAAAAAGTGTGTGTGTGCGTGTGTATCTCTTACCCTGAGGTTCTCGTACGACCTGCCTGGCAGAGGCAGTGAGCACCCCGTCAGTCCACTCACGGGTGTCCATGTCGATGTGTCCGAGCAGCTGATGGCGCTGCATGGCTTTTGGGTTGAGCGTATGCTGTTTGACCTGCAGGTCGAGTCGGCCCAGCGCCGCCCGCAGTAGCTTCCACAGCGTTGACTTCCCTGCACCGCTGGGACCCACCACCACCACACCCATACGCTGCTTCAGCTGCTCATACAGCTCCAGAGCCTTTTTTATCTGCAAACACACACACACACACTTTAACACTTTCAGGGTTAGTAACTTCAATAAACTTCTAGGAAGTGGACAAACAAGATGCAGCTACAAGGGTGCAAGTATGCATTGTGTTGGAAAAATTGCCGATGTGCATTGCAGGAACAGACAATTCCACATTATTTTACTATGAAATCTCATGCAATTGCATTGTTTGAACACCAGCGGTCATAATTCCACTACTGCAGGCCAGAGAACCAGTGGGCATAAGCGAAGGGTGGAAGACATGTCAGTCATTTTAGACTAAAGCCAATCACACAACTGCTTTTTGATGTCAGTCACTTTTCTTAAGCCAATCAACAGCAAGAGTTAGCTGTATATATGTTTTATTGCAGCCTCCTAAAAGGGTTTGTTATGGGTCTGTCTTGTTTGCGATTAGAAAGGCTGGACAGGAGACAAAATCAGGATTAAGTATTTTTTAATACCCCCATACTAATAATTTTGTATGTATATTGCATGTTTAACAGCACTAATTCTGAGTTCAGTTCCTCTGAGGTGATGATAGATCTGAGTATATAAGGTGTACCTGATTTTGCTGCGTGTTTAAGCACACCTCAGCCAGTCAGACTATAGGAACAGGACTAATAAACATTCATTTTATCTGCAGTGTAAAACAAAACTTTACCTGGCTGGGGATGACCTCCAGCCTTGCCTCTTCGTATGCTGCCAGCAAGGCAGCATTCAGAGCTTCATACTCCACATCCTTAAAGTCAACTCCAGGAAACACGTCTCTGACCAGAGCATCGAACCGTGAGCTGTCTGCAAACGTCAGCTTAGACATGGTGTTCAGCCTCAGAGCCTGAACCACCAATCCACTTTCCTTTACTGTGAGAGAGAGAGAGAGAGAGAGAGAGAGAGAGAGAGAGAGGGGGAGAAAAAGGAAGAGTCTGTTTTCTGGTTTTCATATGTGTTTTCTTAAATGTATTTTTTTTACGGTTTTATTGTCGTGAATGACATATGAGGAGATAAATAAAGAGGGGATGAGGAAACAGAAAGCTTTACTGTTATTCTGGTTGTTCTGCTGTTTTTTCTGAAGTTGTAATAAACTTCCACATCCTCTAAGAACAGTCTTCAAAGCACGCAGTCCCCAGTCATAGTGCTGCTGTGGGGTCAATAGCTCCCTGCACACAAACAGACAGCATTAAAATCCATTATACATACATACATACAAGTAATCGTTCACCCATCCAAATCACTGAACTCAGTTAAGTCAATAAGCACACACACACACACACACACACACACACACACTTGCAGGTGATTGCTCTACCTGGCCAGGTTGAAAATAGCAACAAGTTTGCATCCAAGCTCCTTCCCTTCCTTAAATCCCTCTGAGTAAAGAATGACCTCAGCGATCAGCTCGTTATCTGGGGTCGTCATGGCAACCGGTCGGAATAGCTGTTTCAGGTTATCCGGAAGCTTCTGCCTCCCTCCGTAACCTTTACCGGCCGGGTTCAGCGTTATAAACACTCCTGAATTCGGGTCCAGCTCCACCTGACCCCACACACAAAGAGACACACAGATACACACACACACTCTCTGTTACAATACATATCTGTACATAGCATTATTTTTAAATAGGTTTTAATAATTTAAAGGACAAAAAAAATGAGAAATGGACTTATGGGTTATAGTAAAACATGATTACAGGTACAAATTTTGCCCAGTAGCCCACCTCCGCTCATCCGCAGCATTCCCAAATACAGCATTTTTAGCCCATGCAAAGAATGCCCCCTTCCCTAGCATTGTAAGCCTGCTGGGAGCACTGGCTAAAAAATTGTTTTGCAATACTAGGGGTGACAAAAGTGTATTTAAAAACAAACCACCACAGAGAAATACAAAAAATGATACAGGATAAATAATTTATTTAATAAAAAATTGCGTATTATATAATGTTAAATAAATAAACAAGTCTACTAGAATATTACATTTTACTTTTTTCTATTCTATTCCACTGTCTGACCTCTTTGCCCAGTAGCTGGCAGGTGGCTGTGTGGTTCTTAAGTGAGTTCTGGATGGCCTGGATCTGCATGGAGACAGCAGAGAGCACGGCCTCCTCCAGGCGATTAAATTCATCAAAGCAGCCCCACGCTCCGCACTTCATCAGTCCCACAAAGATACGGCCCATAGACTTCACATCTATTCCCTGCAGGAGCACACACACACACACACACACAATCAATTAATCCATTAAAGTAATAGCACACAGAAGAGAGTGTGTTATGGCAAATAACATCACAGTTGTGACAGGATCATAGTTCATCACAGCTGTGATGTTATTAATGTTAACACACTCCTCTTCTACTATAGCTTATACACAACATTTTAGAAAATAAGTTAAGTGAACCAAGAAAAAAAAAACTGAAGGCAACCTTACATAATATTTTAACACATAATAACCAACTGAAAAAAAGACCTAAAACAAATCTAAATCAGACCATATTGAAATATCATTAATGTAAATGTATACAAAATTATCTCCTAGTCTGGATATTATAAACATATTCAGATATCTATTTTATATATTTTACCCACACTGATACACTTTATTTTACTGCTTTTAATTTATACTAATCCATGCTGCTACAGGAAAAGTGCGGTATGTACTTTTGCACTCTACTGGAATTCATGTTGCTGCTACTTTCCTTAATTTTCTTATTTATATCTTTATGTTTATATTTATCTATACCTTTATTTTACTTTATCATATTCTTAGATTATATCTCTTTTGTGCAAAATTGGACAGTGATATCACAATTTCATACCACATTATTCACCACATGTGGTGTTGATGACAAAGTCTCCTTGAATCCTTTTTTTTTTTTTTTTTAACAAACTCTGTGTGTAATTGCTCTAGTGTAAGGTGATCTGCAAAGCAATCTGGGAGTGGATGCACTTTAGCAAATAGCAGTCTAGCTGAAAAAGGAGGACGAGAGCAAACTGGTGTTTAGGTGAGATGTGCATCGATTTTCAAATCTGTTTAGTGTGTACCATAAAATGCTTAAGGCAAGACAACTTCAGCCTCTATGAAGTAAAAACATTTTTTTATTTCAGAATGATAATAATTTTAAAGAGTTTGTACGTTGTTTGTACCTCATCACAATTAAAAACTAGCACTTGTCTGCCGAACAGTCCACCAAGGGCTTTCACAGATTCAGTTTTGCCAGTTCCTGCAGGACCGTACGGATTTCCCCCCAACCCCATCCTCATCGCCTGGGTCAGCGTCAGGTAGCACTTATCAGTCAGTGGAGTGTGGACCAACTTTGCAGCATTACCCTAACACAACAACAACAATAGTGAGAAAAAAATGACTAGATTAATAACCTTGGTGCTTTTTCAACAATATATACATCAAATATACATATAAAGCTATGTACCTGGTACTCATAGGTGTAATTGAACACTGCATCTACCATGTGTATGGTGCAATGCTGCTCTGAGTTCAGGTAAAAACGGAGCTGCTTCTTCCACAGCCAGTCATCAGTGTTGTGCACCTGAGTCTCCAGCAGCTCCCGGACCACTGACAGGTTATGGATCACATCCAGTACCAGAGCCTTCAGCTTCAGCTGTAGAACACTGGACTCTAAATACACATGGCACAAATCAGCACAAAATACAGACTACAACAAAGTGACTACTAGGGGTGACCTGCAATAGTCGCCGATTCGACTACTTGGTTCGGAGGACCCCTACTCGGCTATGAACCTCATAGTCGAATGTACCATTCTGACTGCTTGGGGGTGCCCAAGGCTGCTGCTAAGCATTAGTTGTTATATGAAATGTCTTTGTTTTCGTTATATATAGCCTTTTGTAAAATCATCCTAATTTCTGTTAATATTTTTATTTATTCGTGTGCGCATTAACAACAGGCTTCTTCCTTACTACACATTAATATATCACCCCCTGCAGTTGCACAATCCAAACGAGAGGAGCTGAACACGCTACAGGGCCATCAGCATCTGCCGGTGTATTTGCATATGATGGCTACTAAAAAAACTTCCAAAGTGTGGGAGTATTTTGAAAAAGATAAATATGAACCCAAGAAAGTAAAGTGCAAGTTATGTCAAGTTCTTGCATATCACACGACAACAACCAACATGGCGTATCATTTAAAACGGGTAATGCAGGCATCAAATAAAACAAATATTAACATTTATGTGTCTTTTTTCTGACAGTTACACCCGCAGACTCATGTTGACAGCTCAGCCAGCACGTCTGCAGCACCCGAGAATCAACTAAATAAACTGATATCAGAAAAGATGTGTGTAAATAGTTTTATTTTTTAAAATAGGTTTTATTTATTTGACGCCAACTGCAGAAACGGGTATCCCAACATCAGCCACCTCAGTAATTGTTCTCTTGAGTCATCTTACTGCTTAAAATAGCCAATATTTACTGTTAAAATATATAACTACTTTATTATTTTAATAATAAAAACAATAAGCTAACACTTCAAGTCAGCTCCAACTAGAGCCTAGATTGGGCACAAATAAATCCAGCCCGACCCGGATCGCGCCATAAACTGTCATTATGAGCCCAAGCCCGATTTACAGAGATCATACATAAACAAACACATGTCATGAGTGCCTAACTCTTCGCAATATCTACACACACAAACACACAGTGCTGTACCTCCCGACTCGCTGCTGGTGTCAGTGTTGGTGTAGTGGTCTAGTTTAGCTATTAGCTCCAGCTCCAGCTGGTGAAGGTTCTGCTGCCGGATGGCATTCTCCACATCCTCAGTAAACTGGATTTGTTCAGCCAGACACAGGATCTAACAACACACACACACACACACACACACACACATAATATGGGTGGCATAATATGGATGGGAAAATATGCTTTGACAAAACAAATAAGTGAAAAAAACTGCAGGTTTTTCTATTTGCGTTTAATCTGATTGGAGAAACAGAACCAGATTTCCTCAATTTATTGCTTTCCAATTTGGAAGGACCTAATTTTAAAGTAAAGGGTGAGTTCTGTTCTGTTTAAGTGGTTTTAGAGGTAAACAACACAAACACCCTTGAAAACAGAATGCAGTGGCACGTACAGATGATCACAATGATTATTTTGTCTTATCATGCAATACATTTTTATTTTATTAAAATGTGTAATTGCAATAATATTAGTAATAGGTCTGAGTGTGGGATGGGTGCCTGTAGGCAGGTGTTACCTGTGAGGGATAGCGGTTGGGGTCAACCCCACCTCTCTTTACTGCACGAACACATTCACACAGCAGAGACTTCAACGTCTCCTTCATTTCTGTTGACAGCCCACTGAGCCACACCTGACACACACAAGCACACAAAATCATACACATATGTATAACACAGATATATACACAGATGTCAAAAGTTTGGACACACCTCTTCTATCTCCAGGTCCAGGTATTATACATGCTAGATATTTGTTGAGGGCTTTTAAAGCATTGGGTTATCATTCTGCAAGCTCTCCAAGTTTACCTTTCAGCAGTTCACACACAGCAACCAATCACATTTGCCTCTGAACTAAGAATTTTGTCTGTGATCTTAAAAAACTCTAACTGGCTGGATAACTAGAGCTTAAATCGTGTAGCGTGAATCTGTCATAAGCTGTCATAGTTAATGAAAAAGTAACAGTGAATTTAAACAGTATTCGGGAGATTGTGTCTAAACAATGAGGCGGTGTAAATACTGTTGTGTGTCTGACCTCCACATCACTAGAGATGGTGATGGTGTTCCTCAAGGGTACCGTTTCACCCTCCAGGGATTTCATAGCAGTAATTTTGCTAAAGCTGGTGTCAAAGTCCACACTGTAGATGCCTGTAACATAGAAACACAAACACATTCAGTGGCTACAACTTACAACTTGTTCTGTATACCAGGCGAGGCAATTTATATATACAGAATTTCACACACACAACCACACACACACACACACACACACACACACACACACAAATTATAAATACCAGCAAACAGCTTCTTCAGGTGTGTTTGTATGACGGTGGGGTTGGTGGCTTGGCCCAGAATTTCCAGCAGGTCGTCATCACCAATAAAATAGAAGCGAGAAAATGCAGAACGCTTTTCCTGTAGGAGTCAAGAAAAAGAGAAAGACTTCCACCTAATGCACAAAAGGCATGTACTAATTATGGTTGTAATGTAAAATAAACAGCAATCAGCATATCACTTATCATTCCTTTTAACAGTCTGGTGTGCTCTGACTTTGGTTGAATGATATTTTAACGGGGCAGCGCTTCTGCGTTTCTTAGCAGAGGAAACTGATCTGGTTGTTTACACTGTAAGGGTAAGCAGGTAATTAACAGAAACTGTATTCTGTTTTTTTGGGGATGTTAAAGTTGGGTTGCAATGAGCATTGTGAAACATCTTGTGCAGGGTGTAAGATAGGGCCCTTAATCTGTGTGTGTGTGTGTGTGTGTGTGTGTGTGTGTCACCTCAAGGAAGTCATTGAGTGATTTTTGGCAGCGCTGCAGCTGATCTTGTAGAGTGACCAGGGTGTTCCTCATCCCCGCTCGAGCTGTCAAAGATGTCATCCTACTGTCTCTCTGCACATCACCCATAATAGCCCTGCGTGCACACACACACACACACACACACACAAATATATTTATTGTCCTATGCAAGATCTTATACAGTATAAACCATAGCTGGAAAAATTATAGTGTATACTGATCATTCATAGTGAATACACAATTGAATCACAGACCTGAAGTCCTGATCCACTCTCTGAAAGCGTGCCTGTTCCCTTGGCAGTGCCCCACGCCCAAATATGGGCTCTAAGTAGACCCATTTTCTTTGAATGGCATTGAGGCTGTGCAGAAAGTCGTCCAGGTCAGACAGACGCGTCTCCCACAGCGAGACTTTGTCGTGGAAACTCTGGTAATACGGTGAATCCTTCAAGGACTGCAGCAGGCAGCGGTTATCCCCCACCTGTGGTAGAGTTAGTGATGTGTGTAGAGCTAGATTTAGGTTAGTTAAAAATTATTAAACATGATTTAAGCACAATCTGACATGAAGCAATTAAAACAATTTAAGATTCATGTATTTGATTTGATTTGACTCAATGGATTTTATTCTTGCACTTAGCAGTCAAAATAAATTCCATTCCAATGTCCATTTTTTATATCTAAGCCAACCTTGAAAGAATTTTATGAAATAAACAGAAACATTTACAACCATATCACCAGTGAAAATACTAAACAGTGTCCTACCAGATTTTCTTAAGCTTTAATAATGGGTATTTAAATGTAAATAAAAAAATCAACTTGGTCCCGATACATCAGCTCACAGGCGCATTGTGCTGATCACCATCACCCTAGGAGTGATGTGGAGAAAGAGTGCCATCTACCCACCCAGAGAGAGCAAGGCCAGTTTTGCTTTCTCAGGGCTCTGCCAGCTGATGACAAGCTGCATGACCAGGATTCAAACCAGCAATCTCCCGATCATAGTGGCAGCACCTTAGTAATAATAGATAATAAAAACAGAGTGTGTGTATGTGTGTCTGTCTGTTTGTTTCACACACCTGGCTGAACACTTCTCTCCAGTCCCGGATCAAGTTAAGCTGCACTCCAGAGCTGTCCCGATATTCCAGAAGAGAAAAACAAGCTCCGGCTCCCCACAGCTCTAGCTCCCGCAGAGCCTCACGGATACTCACCTCCGCATGAGCACGGCTGTTCAGGTCCTACAGACACACACAGAGACACAGACCTATTTTTATGCAATGCCAGAACAAGTATGACTTATATTATGTCAATTTTTAATTCTGAGTATCTGCTGATACCAAGGTTTTCACTGGCTGTAAGCCATAATCAACAATAAAAGAAATTAACAATTAGAGATCACACTTTGTGTGACAAATCTATAAAAAAAATCACATTTTAAACTGAATTATTAAAATAAAATAATTTTTCAGGGATATATATATATTTTTAGATGTACCTGTATAGTATAATATAGTGGAGTTTTGATGCTTTTCAAACTAAAATATTGTAATGTGCTGAGTTACTGAATTTAACTGATAACGTCATCGGATCTCTAGTAAAAGTACATAATATACATAACATACTACATAATTTACTACTCACAATTAACTAATAAACAAGTGGAATTTTAGGTAGAGTTTGTTCAAATTGAACAAAATCACCATTTACTCCTTTATCCTTGTTTTGTCCATGTGTACCTTTAGTTCCAGTGCCTTGTCAATAATAGTGTGTGTAACATTCAGTAAGTCTCTGAAGAGCAGCTTTTCCAGTGTGGTTCCTTTGGGCAGTCCCAGCAGCCTGAACAGATCCAGCCAATGGTCCTGAGAGAGGTGTTCACCCCGAACATACTTTAGCACAGGCACCGCAGCCTACACACACAAGAACACACAAACAAACACACACACACACACACACACACACACACACACACACACACACCATTAGACACACTTTCTTATAGCTGTGCAAAATAAAGACTGACAACACCTTAGGAGTTCAGTGGGGAGAGACGCCATCAACCTGCTATCAAAAATATCAGTCACATTCAAGGTATCCACACCAAAAATAACACAGAAAATGCTACAAAGTATCATTAATTCTATGTAACTTGATTTATAGGGTGTTATATACTGTGAGGCTGGCCATTTACAAATTAGCCAACTTGTACCAAGCAAAGTACCTACAACGCCAAAAACAGACCAGCGCCCTTATATTTGATGGCAATGGTCAAAGCCTTATCAGCATCAAGAGCTCTTAGATCTTCCAGTTCAGCTCGGCTTGACCCACCATCACTGAAAACCCACAGAAAACAAACATTCCTCCCAACATCTCTATCATAGACCAAAGGTGGAAGAATGAACTTCCACTTGGTATCAGAACTGCTCCCAGAGTCCATTGCGGTCTTTAAACGCCAACTGAAGACTTAATCAAAATGCACTGCATAAAAATAAACATAAACTGTATTTACTGTCTGTAGCACTTTTAAGAACTTTGGGAGATGGATATTTTAATACAAATTAAGACATTTATTATCTAAACCAATGTATGATTTTTAAATATCTGCAGACACCATGTCAAGCAAGCTCTCCTGGAAAAAGCTGTACCTTATATTTGTCCACCTCCTTCTGTAGCATGACCGACATGGTGTTGTGTTCCTGCAGCTTCCTCAGGCGGTCATGCCACGCAAACAATAACTCTTCAAACTCATGAGTCTTGCTCCTATAGTGAGAACATACAGGAATACAGTATATTTATTTATGATAAGTAGAGAAAACATGACTGTTATCTATGTGAGTGTGTGTAAGAGTGTGTGTGTGTGCTGACCTAAATGTGATCCAATCTTGTTGAGCAATCTGGTTGAGTCCGTTCTGAAACTCCTCATAAAGAGCCCACATCTCAGAGCACTCCTGCAAATCCTTCATTGTGTCATATGCTAAAGAAACATCTGGAGGCTCCAGATTAAAGTGCTCACAGTCCTCCCTAAGACACATTATTACACACAAGAAATAAATATATCTTTAAACACACACAAGTTGGGAATTGATATGTCCCAACTGTACCAAGACATGCAATGATCAGGATGTGTCATCAGATAATAAAAAAGCTCCATAACCAAATTAAAATGTGAGTTCATACTGTCAATGTGTTTGAGGTGCATCTAAAAAAAACAGAATATAATTGAAAAATTTACTTTGTTTCAGTATAAAATGTGACTCATATATTATATAGATGTATTACACACAGATCTATTTTAAGTGGTTGTTTAGTTTATTGTTGATGATTATGGCTTACAGCCAATAAAACCCAAAGGTTTCTCAGAAATCTGAATATTATATAAGACCAATAAAATTCCATAAAAGTTGTCAGCAGAGGGAACCATGAACTGCTGTAAGATTTTGTGGGAAAACACTGCACTGACTTTGGACCTGATATAACACAGTGGACCAACACCATCTCCAAACCATCACTGATTGCTTTTTAAATTAAGTGCAAAATTTACTGATGGTCAATGATGGTTTGGAAAGTCCTGTCATCTGCTATTGTTTTTCAATAAAGAGATGAAGTGCAGTGAAACGTAATGTAATAGCATTTCATTTTGCACATATTCTGCATGTTAGTGAGAAAAAGCAAAGCATTTTATGAATTGCATTCACATTTTTCTACAATAGTGTTTACTTTTTCATTTAGAACTAATCGTTCTCCATAGTTTTTGTGCTTACAAGAGTTTTTTGCGTGTTTCCTCAAGCTCATTAAACTCCTCCTTTTTCTCCTGGATGCTCTCCAAGGAGCGCTGCAGAGCAGCATGGTCACCTGACTCTATGACATCATCACTCGGCCTAAGCTGCTCCCAGCGAAGGTGGAACTTCTGCAGATCCTGCAGGTACACCTGTACCCGTGTCAACACACTCTCCTTCATCACCTCCACCTAAGAGAGAGAAACAGACAGTTAGAGAAATTCTCATATGTCATACATATCTAATAGTATATATTTGTAATATGTAAGTTTTATTTTCAGTACCAGTCAAAAGTTTGCACACACCTTCTCATTCAAAATGTTTTTTCTTTATTTCTATATTTAATTTATTTTCTACTGTATATACTGTATATATTTTGTAGATTAATATTAAATACATTACAAAACAATTAAGGGACATATGGAATTACGTATAAACAGTAAAAAAGTGCTTGTCCTCCACAACCACTGTTCTAATCCTGATCAACTGGGATGGTTATTTGGGATAAGCTGGAGCTTCACAGCACAAAGCACCTCCAGGTACTCCTTCAAGATGCTGAGACTGATAACCTTATAAGAATGTTTAGCAACATTTTGAAAAGGTTCTAGGAAGGTTAATCCTTTCCAAAAATATTCCAGAAATGTTCAGAAAACGTGATGTAATAATGGTTTAAAACGTTTCTCACATAACGTTCCCAACTAGGTAAATACTAACAGTGACATCCCAAAATTAAGAATTAAAACTTGTTGCAGCGACATTACCAGAAATTAATATAAATGTTTTAAGAACACCCATAAAACTTGATAACACTCTAACAACGTTAATTCTTCTAAGAACATATTTGAGATGACACTTGTTCCTGTCCCATGACATATGGAATGTCAGTATATGTAAGTGTGTACCTGTTCTTTGATCATGAGCTGGTGGCTCTCCATCATAAGCTCAAATTTGTCCCACTTTGCTCGAAGAGAGCTGATGGAGTCCACACCACCTCCAGCCACCGACCGCAGCAGCCTGTTCTTTTCCTCCGCCTGCTGAAACTGCGGAACAACCTGCACACAACGTTACAATAACATTACTGCAACATTAAAACTACACACCTTACAGAGAGGAGGTGCCCCGTGAAGTGCTCTTAACTACAGCAATACTACTGCTACACAATAACAATAAGTAATACTCCAAACCACAGCAACTGTACTACTGAATGTAAACTATGCCTTAACTTAGGCACACAAACAATCTGGTTAGCTGCATTTACCTCCGGTTTCTTGGCCTGTAGTTGGCTGTGTTTGGCATTAGCATCTCCAATCTCATCTATACTTTCTGGTCGAGTGGATAAAGTCTCCATTGCACCAGTAACAAATGAGTCTATTGCCTGGATATGACCTGAAGACACACACACAGAAAAGCAAATATATACATACAGTACACACACACACACCCACAAACTTTAATAACAGACAAAAATAACCTGAGCACTAATGAAATGATAATTTTATTTATTAAAGTAAAAAAAAAACGATCCAATTCTTGACTTGCAATCAAGCTTTACTGATAACTGGCAATGAGGCTTTTACATCTCTGTGGAGGCATTTTGGTCCACTCTTCATCACAGAATTGTTTTAATTCAGACACATTGGAGGATCTTTCAGCAAAAACAGCCTAATTAAGATCACCCACTGCATCTCAATAACACTTGGACAAGGTTGCTCTAAAACCTTTATTTAGTTTTTTAAGCCATTTAAAGGTAGACTTGTTTGTGTGCTTTGAATCATTGTCCTGCTGCAGAACCCAAATACTCCTGAGCTTGAGGTCAAAAACAGATGGACGAACATTCTCCTTCAGGATTGTCTGGTAAACAGCAGATTTCCTGGTTCCATCTATTACAGCGCGTTGTCCTTGTGTTAATTTTATGTCAGATGTAACAGGACACAGACACGCCAGTCCGAAGAATATTTAAACATCAAGATGTTTTTGGCAAAAGTAAGAAAGGCTGTTGTATTCTTTTTGGTCAGCTTTGGTCTCTTTAACTGAGGCAAATTAGACCTGTAGTTCTTTAAACGTAATTCTAGGCACTTTTGTGACCTACTGGATGAGTTGTCTACGTCCTTTTGGAAATAATTTTAAAAGTGCTTTATATATATATATATATATATATATATATATATATATATATATATATATATATATATATATAAATATATACTCAGGGCATATGTGCTTGATAATCTGAACAAATTTAGTATGACAAAATTGCAAAAACAAAAGGAATCTGTAAGGGGCAAATACTGTATAGGCACTGTATATGCAAAGGTACAGAGTAAAATATGTCCTGTAGATGGCAGCATTGTGTTTTGTTTGTATAAAATAACATGCTGTATATTGTACAATTAAAAGAAATGGTGATATAAAATAGAGTATGATGAAAACCTTAACCAGTATTCATTTGTAATACCAAAAAACAGCATGCTGGATATTTAAACAAAACAGCATGTACTAATAATGTACATAAGACCACTGTACTCTTTGTGGTAATATAATGACTCTGAAATGAATAAATCTTGTTGAATGTAATCCTGAGTGTAAACAAAACAAAGATGACTCTTGCACATCCGTTTAAGAAAGTGTGGTGACAAAAGATTATATATATTATCTATATATTATCTAATATATATATTATCTATTATTTAAAATAATTTATCTACAGCTTCTCACCCTGAATGGACTTTCTTAGAGTTGCCAGCAGAGTGTCAAAAAGTTTCTGGATAAGATCATCAATCACGGTTTTAACAGGCTCGCAGTTCACTGTGATACAGTCAACTTTCTCCACACTGCAAAAACAAGAAAAAACAAAGTAGAGAAATGACTACACTACCGAGAATTGGTGTGGGAATCACAGGGCATCTCACGATACAATTTTATCACAATACATTGTCCAGAGCAACAGATATGACAATAGCGTGATTCTGCAATACTAAATGTGTCACAAGACAACCCTCTACAATTAGTCACCATGGAGACTATATAGGAGCAACTATATTAATTCTAACTGGGGGGGTGTGAAGATTGAAAATAGACTGTTGGCCAGGTGCAACATAGCAATGAGCATTGCAATGTACCTTGTGCAGGGTATAGGGTTTAATAAAACTATTGCATTAACCAATTAGGGACTTAAATCATTTTTTTTATTTTGGCATATTAAACCCTCCATATTTTGGCTGTTAAGCAGAGTCAGAAGGGTGGTGCACTGTTCCAATGCACATCACTGCTTGCATAAACAAAACCAATTATGGAGGAGTCATAAGAAGAAAACTCTAAATGTGACCTTACCACAAAAAGTACCGTCTGAAGAATGCTACTGAACATCTAGATCCAGATGAGTTTTGTAAAATAAGTGCTGCAGACTAATGTAGTGGTGTATTTATCATGCTGTGGGGTTGGTGACCTTAATATAGATATAGCACAGGGGGAGGCGAAACTAAATACTACAAAACACAAAACACAAACAATGATGAATGTAAAGGTCAAACCATCCGTTAGAAAGCTATTACCTGGGTAAGCGTTCAGACTCTTTCCCTTTGGCTTTAAGGGTTTTGAAATTTCTCTCCCAGTCCTGAGCGCTGTGCAGGTGCTTTTCTGCAAGGGCTTCCATATCCACCTGCCCCAACACAACCCACTCCTATACAAACAATACACACACACAGTAAATTAGATTCTTATGCATTACTATTTATTATTGCCTCAAAACACATTTAACATGTGGTCTGGATAACCTTTAAATATAAACTGTGAGTCAGTGGTAAATGCCATGGAGGGTTTTAAAATTTAAAGTCTTTATACAAACACACATTTAAATGGATACTTCATGAAGTAAAAGTCTAATATGTTTTGCATAGCTGGTGTTGTTTGAACTTCTCTTCTTACACTAATGTACATTGGTACATTTAGGCAGGAGTAAGGATGTTCAAGATTTAAATCACGAACCAATACTTTTGGAAAAAAGATCCAAGTTTTAATTATTATTATTTTATTATTATTGAACAAACTGTATATATAAAAAACATCTAAGACAACAAAATGCTTACACATTTATTCAAAACATGTTTGTAGCTCATTCTGAGGAGTATAGTTATTCTGTGAATTTTACTTATTTTTGAGATGAATCTTTGAATAAATAAAAAATATATATAAAGATCTCAGAACAATTAAAAACTAGCCATATCACTGTTTGGAAGTGGAGAGCTTTCAAAATAACTGCTTTAGCAAATTGAGCCCAAGAAAAGATAGATTTTTAAGGAGGAGTACTTCTATGACAGTGTGCTTTTGACAAATAAATTCAGTTCAATTATTTGGGCACAGCAGGAAGAGGGCATGTTTGGCACAAACCAAACCCAGCATTTGGACAGAAGAACCTCTCACCAAGAGGATTGGGGCTGCTTTGCAACAGCAGGGACTGAAAAGCTTTCAATCATAGATCCACCATGAATTATTGGCAATATAAGTGGGATGTTTTAGGAAATTTTAAGATCATCTGTCCAAGAAATGATGCGGACACCCAGAAGGTTAAAAAAATGTAATGTAAAGTAATGGAGAGTTCTGAAAATGAGACCTGTGGATGTGGGCTGGTTTGGTTCATTTGTGTACATCATAACTATATCATATTGTCCAACTGAATTATGAGATCTTCAGGCCTTTCTGTGAAAAAGAGGAAACTGTAGTGTTATATATATTACATATTAAAGTTCAGTCTGTACGCAAGTGCTTATCACGGCTGTGGACAAAATGTCGTGTGACCCGTTTGTGCACTCTGGTAAAAGAAATGTCCAGTCTGGGGTTTCCATTGCCCTGTTACTCGGCAGAGGATATGGCTGGGTTAATTCTGCTGGGGAAAACAGTGGTGTATTCCCTTGTGTTTGACTGTCCATGTGGTGGAGTCCCATTACATAGTTAATTCTGTGTGTGTGTGTCTGTGTGTGTGTGTGCATGTGGGCTGTGCTGACGTGTGTAAAGCTATCTCATTCCTTTCACTTCCTCTTCCCTTCTTCAAATTCACTCTGTTTCTTCTCGGTTTCTGTCGCGGTCACGTGTATAAATGTCTCTCAGCGCTTTCCCTGTCCACACACTTTCCCACACTACAAAAACACACACACACACTGCACTTCCCTCTTGAGTGTTAAACCACAGCAGACACTGACAGCAGCACTTTTCTCTCTCTATGACTTCCTTCAGTCTGTCTAAATCTCAGAGAACCATCGTTACAAAACTTCACAGGAAGGAACACCATAAGTAACAGTCAACAATCAGCCACCCAATCCTATCTTAGCCATGCAGAGGCACCATGCTCACTGCGCATCCTCAACATGCATACACCCCTACTTGTTACACACACAAATAAACAAGCTGCACCGTGCAAACCCAGCTTTTACATAAACAATAAATAGAATACAGAATAACATTGCTGTTCCCTTACATGAGCTACTGGCGCACCTTCAGCGTGCACGTCAGTATCCTCTGCTGAGACGTGCAAAAGCGCAGCGCTATTAAGATACGAACGCACCAAAGTCAAAGCGCACCTGGCTCTGAACATCCATGGTGTTTTTTTTTTAAAGCCAAATACAGTAACAGTAATTTTAGCAGGGGTGCATAAAACTATTGCATGCCCCGGTAAGATTGTGAAGACTACGATATTAACAAAATAAATCTATTTTGGATTAGTTGGATAAAAAAATAAAACTAATTTGTTGTAGGTATAGATGTTCATACATACCTATATATGTAATATGTTCATATATACCTATATTTGTCCAGGAATAGTTGTTTTTAGTTTACCAACCACATGATAGATAGCATGTCGATTTCCTGGCCAAGTCTTCATTGTGTATTTAAACATAAAAATTTCCATCAGATGCTCTGAATGAAGCAATGTGTTTACTTTAACATAAATCTGTTTTTCTCCTACTCTCCGAGTTCTGCTTTTCTCAAAAGCCTGCTCAACACACTGCTGCAATGTAATGCAGAAATTCAGTGAGCTCATAATCACCTGATGTTTATCTGCTTGAGGTTGATAAGAATCTGCTTTAGATTAGAAACTACAGTATACATTGGTTTAAATCAGTCATTGGTGCACTTGCGTTAACACTATTTAAGGTAAGGACACAGGCAAACGGCGTGAAAATAGGCTGTTCACGGGGTGTAAGATAACAATAAGCACTTTGACGCGCCTTGCGCAGGGTGTAAGATAGATCTCACAGAGTGTGTGTGTGTGTGTGTGTGTGTGTGTCAAAAAACATTTGATGAGTTGATTCAGGTATTATGCAATATAAAAAATGTGTGTTTTCCTGAATGTGGTTTACCTTGAACGTGTCCTGCACGCTGAGCAGCCTGCTAAAGAGCACCTCAGCCTTGCTGTAGACGGTCAGAAAGCCATTAGCATTGCGTTCGATCATGTGGCTAAAGATAGGCTCCTCCCCCGGCTCGCTCACACCTCTGAACTGGTTGGGGATGCTGATGAAGCGCTTCAGCTCTCTGTAATACTTTGCACGAACCTCCTCAAACGGCGGTCGGAATTGCAGACGACCCTGCCTACAAAGGTATTAAATGTTAGATATATACATACAGTCTGTCTTTACTGTGAGCACAAATACTGTACTTGTTGCCTCACCTTGGACCCCTAGAGGTAGTTTAAAGAAAAATGCACATTTTATTTACTGGCCTCTAGAGGAGTAAGTGTGATTCATATTTACAATTCACATGAATACAAATACCTTTATTGTCTTTGAACAAGTACAAGATACAAGGTTCAGTGTGCTCTCCTTAGAATACAATATAACATAAAACAAACAAAAAATGTAATCAATACAATTTAAATTTAAATATGTATATGTTTCTTGTACACCCAGCAAACTTTTTTGACTTACTTGAAGATGAGGTCGATGTGTATTTCTGGAAGGTTCTTGTTTAGGGCCTCCAGACCCACCTGGTACTGATACTCTAGAGCTTTATAAAGCTGATGGTTCCAGTGCTGTCTCCAGGCCCGCATATCACTCACACGAATGCCCTAAGACAAGACACTGTGGTTGTTATTATAAAACAAAAACACAATATATATTTACAGAGATGAGATTATTAATATTTATTATTAGTAATATCTGAGAATAAATCTGTGCCTGTGATTCAAGTGTGGCAAAGCCAGTCCTGAGCTCCTGCAATCCATCCTTCCAGCGCTGCTGCTGCCGCAACAAATCTACACCCATTAACACTCCCACCTGTAAAACACACAAACAGAGACACATACTCATAAAGACTACAGTGTGAAGAAAGTTAATATAGCGAGAAGATTCTGTGTTCCAGCTCTATCAGATATCAATGTAATGTATATCACAGCAATAAGAATATGTGTGTAAATATATACACTCAATCGGTATTAGAACTAGTGACTTGTCCTGAAATTTTTGAAGCTAAAGAGCACTTACAGCGTCAATGTGAAGAGACTGTGTGAGGGATGGGTGGGTGGGGTCGACTATAATGCTGGTGGGTTAGTTGTCACTGATGGAGGGGAGAGAGAAGATCTACACCACACGCTGCATCCACAAAGCCACCAGCATTGTGCACAACCCCAACCATGCCTCACACTATTCGCTCTGATGCTGTCCGTTAAAAGATACCAGAGCATCCAAGCCTCCACTACCAGACTCTGCAACAGCTTCTTCCACCAGGCAGTTAGATTTCTCAACTCACAGAGACAGAGCTGATACTTAACCCACCACCAACCCTCCATACATGCACTTACACAGGGACTGAACTGTAATCAACCACCACTCTTTACACACTTACAGTATGCTACAGTATGTTCCATATCTCTGCACTGTATCCTCACCACACACATTTAGATTGTACTGTGTGTGTACTGCACTGTTCTGTCTGCTAAATTGTCTCATGTCTGCTGTATTTCTTGTACTTATTGTAGTGTTTTAGTTCTATGCTGCACATTTTGTTGACATTTGCACTGAGTATTTGCACTCTTGACTTGACTGACCTGCAGAATATTCATGTGGGGTCTCCTGCATTAGATGCAATTTTTGCCAGAGTTGTAAAAATGTAACTGTAACAATATAAGCTAAAAGCTGAATACATTGGGAAAAAAAATGATTAGACACTTAAGATTAGCACCTTGTCTATGAAATTAGTGTGCCACTTCCGCAGCTTCCTGTTTTCTGCTGAGAGTTTTTCAGCAGCATTCTGCAATCTGCTGATGTAAAGCTCCAGCTCTTTGGTGTTTTCCCACGTTATCTGCATCTTCCCTCCTGCATCCCGTTCGTCATAACGAGGATTCTGCTGAAAAATAAAAACAGTACGTAAACATTTTTGTTAGTGTACATAAACATAATTGTAACAGATAGAAGCTATTGTAAATAGTATGTTAGTTTGGCCATAATGCAGCAACTGATCTTGGATGCATGACCCCTTTGTTCAACACAGGTTTTGTGTGTGTTGTGTGTGTGTGTCTGTGTGTCTGTGAGAAAGAGATATAGAATGAGGCCTCAAAGTGTGTATCAGCTGTAGTAATGATGCTGCAGTACCTTTATAACCTGCTCAAAAGCCAGAGCGTAGTTCAGCAGCATCGGCCTCTGAGACAGAATCATCTGCTGGTCTATGGTGTTGTAGAAATGAGCCACCTGTAGAGCACATATTCAAGCAGACACACCGATTTAATTTTAAATGTTTTTTATCATATTAAATAGGTATGCATCAATGTGGGAATTCTGGGCCAATGCAGATTTCAGATTTTACACATATACATACACGTCGATGCCAATACACACATTTAGCACTTAGAGAGAGAACACAAACCCTTAACTTCAATCAATAGATTTTAAAGTAGCACAGCTAGTGTTGGCCAATTATATTAGTGTGTCCAGCGTCACTTGGTCCTTTTTTGGCATACAATTAGTATGTCAGCAAGTATCGGTTTGTAATATTGGCCAAATCATTCGATACTAATGATTCTATATAAGAAAAATAAGAATAACAATATAATTCCAATATCATTGTATGTGTCCATTATTTATACATATATTAAATATTATGGTGTGTGTGTGTTTGTTAAAGAGTGCTAAGTGTAAATGCTAGTGTGTAAAACGTGATTGTAAAGCATCCTCCTTTGTCTAGAAAAGCGATATATAAGTGAATGATATATTCATATGTATGTGTTTGTGCTTGTTACCTGTTTGAGTATCAAAGCCTGTCTGTAGAACTTCTCTGCAGTGTTGGCGGCCTGTTGGATTTTGGTGGGGATGCTGAATCCCAGAGCAGAGAGCTGCCTCACTTCCCTCAGCAGACTCACTAACCGCTCTGAGTAATGGATCTTCAGCTTACCGTCCATGTGATCCAGCTCCATCACACGGTTACTTGCCAGCAAACTGCACACACAAACAAACACAAACACAAACCATGCCTTTAAAACTTACTGTTACAAGCAATAATGACTTTATGCTGATACAACATATTTCTGAACCTTTCTGACCAAAGCAGCATCAGTAAAGGTCTCACATTTTTTATTCATCAAAGCCTGGCTTTTTCTTACCCACTTGGAGCCATTTTTTACTGTATTCTGAAGGTAGAAGCTATTTATGCAGAAGAAGAAGTGTGTGTGCGTGTGTGTGTGTGTGTGTGTGTGTGTGTGTGTGATAACCTGATTCCTGATTTGGGATCTGCCAGTCCTGAGAGTAGATCCCTGGACCAATCCTCAAACTGCTCCTGCTCATAAACCTTCAGCTGCTCCTGCAGATCGGCACAGAAACGAGCAAAACCACCAAACCCCAGCAAGCCTGTCAACAGAGCCTCGCCCATCTTCAGATAGTTTTCCACCTGAACACACACAAGCACACAAATACACACACATTAAATTACATTAAATTTTAGATTTAAGAGTTAAGATTTTTAGAGTTAAGCCTTTTTTCTTCTTCTACTGTAAAGTAGGTTCGTTAAAGAGGCAATTCTTTTGTATGACACTGACAATGTGTAAGTATGTTACCTTCATCAGCAGCTGCCTAACCCACACTATGTTGTTCACAACCTCTGGAAGGTTTCGTCCCGCTAAAGGCCCTGTTTTTTCTCCTGGAGCTCCATGGCAGCGGCTTTCAAAATCAGCACGCAAACCTGCACATACACACACACATATACAGGCAACACATAGTGATTAGACAATAAATACAATATTTATATACAACCAGCAGGATGTGGACACAACCCAGGCTTCTTTTACACAAATTAGATACTAAGTTATGGGCTTGAGAAACCAGAACAGGTGGAATGTTATATGTTTTATGGAAGCTCTACCCAAGACCCACCTGATTCCTACAAGCTCAGGCCGAACTTTTCTATGCCCATTTTAAACACATAACTTGTTGCCCCTGGGCCAGACATATAAACAGCCTGTGAACAGCCCTGATCATTCTTGTTGTAAAGCTGGATTCATGGGCGTGTTCCCCTAGAATAGCTCTGCTTAAGCTCTGCTTATTACCAGCAAATCAATAAACTGGGCCACACAGCACTGCTACTGAGACTTTTGACAGATACTGTATGTCAATATTATCTTACACCCTACTGTATTGTGTTGTGTTGTGTTCTGATGTGATGTGTAGTGTTGTGTTGTGATGTCCACACCTTTGCAGAAGTCTTGCAATCGTGTCAGCAGTATCTCTCTCTCAGACTGGAGCTCTTTGCTCACTGTGGGACGCTTGATAATTTCCCTGTGCTTCTGGAACACCTGCAGACACTGAACACATGCATACACACATTATAATTTTAATAATAATAAATACTTTGATTTATATGTGGGTCTATGCCTGTGTGTGTGTGTGTATGTGTTTGTGTACCTGTTGAGGACTTTCCTGTACATCTCTAATGTATATTTTCAGCTTTCGTGCTGCTTCCTCTTCAGCTGGAGCGATTAGCCGTTCAAACTGAGACACAGCAGCTCTCCACAGAGGCTAAACTCACAAACATACATGTATTCATTCCATTTTATAAGTTCACTGCTTAATCACTAACACATACTATACACAGTACACTATATTGCCAAAAGTAGATTCCTTCTGAGGTTCCAATAACTTCCATGACAACAAGTGTATAAAAGCGTCAGCTAGTCATGCAGACTGCTTCTACAAACATTAGTGAAAGAATGGGTCGCTCTCAGAAGCTCAGTGAACTCCAGCATGGTACTGTGATAGGATGCAGCACCTGTGCAAGTCATGAAATGTCCTCACTACTAAATATTCCACAGCCAACTGTCAGTGATATTATGACACAGTGGAAGCGACTGGGTATGACAGCAACTCACTAAAATAAGAGAGCGGGGTCAGCGGATGCTGAGGAGCATAGTGCACAGAGGAACCAACTTTCTGCAGAGTCACAACATCACTACACACCTCCAAACTTCATGTAGCTTCAGATTAGCTCAAGAACAGTGTAGAGAGACTCCACGAGCAGCTCCACACACAGCAATGCAGGCCAGCGCAAGATATTTTTGGCAATATAGTGTATGTGCACTTTGTAGGTTTACAGTTACACACAGTAATCAGGATGAATCTTAGACAAGCAAGAACACACCAAGCAGTGATTGGGATTTAGGGTTGTTTAGCCACCATGCAATCACAACCATTACGGTACTTCGGCCAAAAGGCCTGGTTCTTTTGTCAGTTTTAATTACCTGGACCAGCAAATTACCTCTGAAGAAAGTAATTAGATGGATATGGTGTGGTAAATTGCTTTGGAGGGTTGATGCAGTGATTCACTGCTGTGTGTGTGTGTGTGTGTGTGTGTACCTCAGTGTAAGGGTTGTAGAGTACAGGGTTGAGTCCACTAAAAGGCTCAAACACTCTGGAGGCTGAAACTTGCTGTTGTCTCTCTGACAACAAATGTTGCAGCTTCTCCTGCACTGCCCGGATCTGTAAAACCTGAACACACATACACATACTCAATCAGGCCTTAACCAATATAGATTGTACACCAAACGGTCTTTGTACTTATGTTGCAATTGTAAAAAGAAAAAACTACCTACCATTATTAAAAACATTAGTGCATATCTGAAGAATTAACTTAAATACCAACTATTGAAAAAAATTATAATTTAATAATAGATTTTTATTGATTTAATCGATTAGTTGTTCCAGCCCTACACACAAACAGACAAGTCACCACTTGCTATTTTTCATCATTTTTGTGATAATAGACAGGTGTTGTCCCTTACCTCCTCCAGTCGCTGAATGAGGTTTTTTAACCCGTGTGGGTGGAGCTTATCCCCCTCCCACAGGTGTGGTGAATAGCGTTTCCACAGCTGTCCGGTCAAGTGCTCACATGCTGTCACCCACTGCTCACACAGAGTCACGCCCTCTCTTAGATTTTCTCTCACTGTCAGATACGGATCTTCCCACAGATGCAGGACACAGAGCTTTTTCTGAACAAACCGGCCCAGAGACGATCCTACACAAACAGTTACACAAAATTTCACACAAAGCTTGTCCTGCAGCTATAGAATAACACAAAAAGCTGTAACTTTATAAAAACCTATGATGTCCATGAGTCTGCGCATGCGGATTTCGGGATAGGGCGTGTGCTCATTTTGTCTCCAAACATCATCCAGAACATCTTGAGAGTTTTCAGCTAGTTCCAGCGCATCCAATAAACTCAGGCTTTCCAGGTTACTGTAATCCTGCAACACACACACACACACACACATCCAGGAGAATATATACTGTTATAAATTCCATGTATATTTAATACATGCTGAGGATGTTCAGTATATAAGACAGGGTCTGTAGAATCCTTTACTACAGAGGAACATTGTGTAACCATTTAGACCCTTTAGAAATCAGTATATGCTAGGGTTAAGTTTTCTTTTCCACTTTTTCAATGTACCAATTTATTCAGAAAAAAAGAAAAAGACCTTTGAAAAAAGGTGTCTTTACACATGTATGCACAGGTCACCAAAACAAATTATTGATCATTTTGGGTGGCAAACAGCAGCAACCAGTTGCCACCACATTATTGCAATACATAGGATTCGGTTATAAGTTGCCACCTCTGTATAAAACCCAAAAGTGAGGTTGCCAGTTGAAAAGAGAACCCCCATTACGGGGATTCTGATAATAGTTCTAAGGTCTTACACAATATTGTGTCTCGTCACAACCTTAGTATATGTATGTGTGTGTTTGTTTACCTTAACTATTGGCTTAAAAAGCTCAGAAAAGTGTGCTGCTCTTTCTCTTTTGCTGCTCTTCTCTACTGTTTGACCCAACTCAGCCCAGTACTGGAACTCATCACTTGGCGTTACAATACCTGCACACACATGTAACAAGAGATTTCAGTGTTCACAAAAAAGACACATAAAACAGTCCACATAACTGAAACTCCTGAACATTTATGGGGCTTAAAAATCACATTAAAATGTAAAATTTATGTTAGATATAATAGTTACATTCAAATACTTTTACCAGCTGACTTATATGATACCATATAAATTTATTACATTTGTTACTGAGGAAACATTTTTAATTAAGGGGGCCATTCATGTCCATGTGAAGCAATGGCGATGAACACTCACCCACAACATCATCCTCAGACAGCCTCTTTTTGCCTGAATCCTTAGGAAGTGTGTGTCGAAGCACTGATCCCAACCCCTCCTCAAGCTCACTGAGAAGAGACTGCAGCCGTGGATCAAATGCCTGGCTCCACTTCTCATCCTACACAGACAATCACAAAAATCAACAAGGACACACAGAGACACACACACATGTAAGGGATGTGCACATGTACACTTGCAAAGTTAATTTGTTATACAGACCCAAAATGTACAGAAATACTAAAAAGCTATTTTGTTTGTATTTCTTTAAGTACAAATACTTACTACAGGGATGTTTTATTTTTTCAAGAACAGGCCTAGGCACCTCAGTTGCTCTAAAGGGAAACTTTATTGCCTTATTATACAAAAAATTGGCTGGGTGTATGAAGGACCCTCTATGTTAACTCCTACAAACTTGAACATCATAAAAGCTCCTGTAGGTATAATGGGGTCCCAATAATTATATCAATAAAGTTTATGATCAATAGGATTATCCCTGGATTCATAAATAAACTTTTTAAATACAATTTTACTATGTTGGTCTGTTTAGTATGTAAGCTAAAGTGAATGGTGTGTAATGAATTGTGTTTGTCTACCTGTAAAAGTGCAGGGTTGAACACCTGTCTGAGTGTTTGGTAGAGGGTGTGGACTGGAGACTCCAGCATGGTGGAGACAAGCACGGCTCTGCTGACATTCTCTTCCGTAATCACACACGGATGCAACTTGAAGAACACCAACACACGCTCTTCATCCCAATCACTGTCCATCTGTGTATACATCCACAAAAGAAGAACAAAGTCAGAGGACTGAAGAAGGATGCACTTTCAAACGAATGTCTATTAAGATGTATGTAAAAAGGTAGCTGATATAAGAGATTAGCAGTTAGTGATCTTCTCCAAGCATGTTGATTTTCAATGGGATTAGAAGTAGTCTGAAAAGAAGTGATGGAGTTTCACATGTTTTGGAGAAATACCTAGCCTACATGCTAGCCTACATCTTCCCAGTATTGAAGCATCAAGTTGTTCTAAACTGAGAAGCCTTTTCTTACTAAGACTTGTCTCTATGTGGTTACCAGAGAGATTCAGAGACAGTATTAAAATACTGGTGGCAAAGTCAGTAAAAACTGTACAATACAATGCAGCCGATTAAAGAAGAGTTTTAAAAAGAGGGAGAAACATCGCCCATTCAAAAAGTCACTTTAGCTGCACCTTATTGAAGAAGCGCAGCTGATCTCCATCACTGCTGGTTACCAGGATAAACTGGTTTGCATCATCTAGGAAGGTATTGAGCTCAGTGGATGTAGACAGGGAGTATGCTGGCTTCAGGCTGAAATAATTTGCTGCTGTGTTCAGTAGAAAGAGCTTACGGGGGTCTTTCACAGCAGAGTCCATCTCACTGTTAAAACAAACACATGCACAAAAATTAAAATCAAAGTTGGAGCCAGAGTTTTGAATTTAATGTCTTAAGTTTACAAATAGTCCACATCGTTTTTTAGTAATTACTTCTTTTGTTTATCTTATTAAATATTATTTTTGCATTATATTGATCTGAATTTTAGTCAGCAAAATAGCTTCATAAAGTTCATGAAGCAAGCTAGAAATGCTAAACCATTTGTGGATGTTAAAATGATTGTGTTTTCTAAAGAAAGCTTGCAAATAAACATTACATTACAAATAAAAATGTTTTACACCCAATTTTCTACTTTTAATTTGTTTAAATTTACCACCAAATAGACAGAAAAGAAATTGATACACGTTACACTGACGAATACTGTTCAGTAAGTAGGTTATGTTTGTAGCTTGTTCTCAAAAAGGAATCCGAATAGCCACTAACTTACACACATATTTTGGACATACTAAGAGATTAATATATAATTCTTTTTACTTTTCTAAAACATGAAACATTCCTGTGTCTGTGTAAAAGTGTTTTACTCCATAACAGCAGCATATTTTACGTGTAATGTGCTTAACGGTAAAGAAACGTCATAGAAATCTCTGTTAACATACTTAGCTACAGGAGTTAGTTAGCTAACGGTCGAGTATAACAATAATAATACCAGGAATTCTAACGTTGAACTAGTTAGCGTTAGCTATCTTTGCTAACCTAACAGTTACCTTTACTTAATACACTGAGCGCGACTAAGCTAAGCTAGCTAAATTAGCCTAGCAAACAAATCGCTGTTCCGCTCTTTTTGCGCCAACGCGGTAAAACCTCTGTACTTTAACCGCCTCAGATGATCATAAACGCGTATTTGTATCTTGTACATCAAGCTCAACCCGAACAGCAATAAAATAAACGATATTTTACCTCAGAAATCACCCTGCGCACCATTAGCTGCAGCGCCCTAACGCTGCGCGAGAGGTAAAGCTGGCGTGGTTGCCGTGGCAACACCACGGAGATTACGTAGCGCTAGTCTGCGTTGGACATCTCTGCTACGCCTTTTTTAGTGTAATATATATATATATATATTTTAATGTAGTATAATATTTTTAGTGTAGTATAATGATTTTTTTAGTGTAGTATATTTTAGTGTAGTATAATATTTTTTGTAGTGTTTTTTTCTTTTTTGTGTAGTTATTATTTATTTTTACTATGTATTCAATAAGCAAGTATACAAATAACATCAGACAAATATAATATCCATGTTACAGTGTAGGTACAAATTTAAGTACTCATGGATGCAACATACTGAATGAAATACAGAAAAAAATCACAGAATTAGACAACATAGAAAACATAGCAAAAATAATACATTAATTGTGGAAGGCTCATCAATATCCGTACATTAGATCATCATTATAAAACAGATCATTTTTTGTATTATGCTTAAGATTATCTTACTTAAGAGAAGTGAATTAAACTCAGTTAAATAGATAGAAAAGCTTAGATTTAGTTTAAGAATTTTTGTTTGTTAATAAAATATTGACTGCCGCTTCTGACTCTGCATGCCCTGTGTCTGACTCCGCGTGTGCCATTTCTGACTCCACGTGTGCCGTTGTCTGACTTTGCGTGTGCACGTCTGCCTCCATTGTGCCCAGTGTCTTGATTCCCGAGCCCAGTGTCCCCATGTTTGAGTCTGCATGCGCTATGTCTAACTTCACATGCACTGTACCTGACTCCACCTGTGCCATGTCTCTCTCTATTTGTGCCATATCTAACTTCATGTGTGCCCTCTCTGACGCTGTGAGCACCATACCTGCATTATATCTAACTCTGTGTGCCATGCCTCACTCAATGTGCACTGTATCTAACTCTACATATGCTGTGTCTGATTTCATGTGCACCTTGTCTATATGTGCCCTGTCTGACGTTGTGTGCTCCATGTCTGCATCATGACTCCACGTGCGCCATGTCTGACTCCATGTGCACTGTAACTGACTCTATGTGTGCCCTGTCTGACTCTGCGTGTATCATGTCTGTATCGTATCTGACTCCATGTGTGCTGTGTCTGACTCCACATGCCCCAATCCAGCTAACAGCACAAAAGCGAGGATCTTTTCTGACCTTCTTAGAGAGCCCAGGTCATTTTAAACACATCTGGGTTTGTTTTATACCGTGGCACAAAATGACCAACGTATGCTTTTTGGTAAAAGCTAAGCTAATACTGCTGCACACAAACCCGACTAAAAAGCTACTAAACTTCAAACATTTGTTTGCATTTCATCCACACGGTGAGGCAGAGGTAAGGTCCTAAACCCTGTATGTTTTTATTCCTCAGACAGAACCACAGTTCAGGAAACGACTGCAGAGCTAACTCTGTGCAAGGGTTTAGCGGGGGTTGTATGGCTGGCGTTGTGGGTTTGTGGCCAGTTGAGCTGAAGAGCCATATTAATGGAGTCTTTGTGATTTGTAATGTGGGAAAATACCTCAGACGAGCACCAGCCCGGAGAACAGCTGCAGAACTGCATCAACTGAGTGTGTTGGGGGTGGAGGGGCTGTAATTCCCTGTATAATGGGCTTTTTCTGACTGTAGACAAGCCCTCCATACTAATGCGATGACTGTATGTATGCATGTGTGTGTGTGTGTTTTCACTGTGCAGCTGCAGAGTTGATGACCCTGGTCTCGTCACAGGAATTACACTGCGATACACTGCCAAGCAGACGTAAAACAGAACACGATCACCCCACTGAGGGATACACAATACACACACACATTCCTCAAACTTGGACATCAGGCATTTTAACAGCAGCACTGAGACAAGATGTTTCAACTTCAATTGCATAAAGTGCAGGAGGACCCTTGAGAGAGAGACACGCATAAACACATACACACATTGTTTATGAGCACAGGGCCTTAGCCTATGCTTTGCACAGTGGTGATGAATGGAATACATGACCACAACACAAATATTTCCTTTTTATTCACCACACAAACCCACCAGAGGTCCAGAGTGCATGTTATATGAAATGATGATGAGGGTAAAAGGAATCTGAGCAAATACAGTTTTCTGCACAAAGCTATGCATACTGTTAAACCAAACCAAAAAGTGTTTGTCCTCCACAGTCCCCTGACCTAAACCTGATCAACTGAGAATGTGATTTGTGATGAGCTGGAGCTTCAAAGCATGAAGGAAAAGCAGCCATTTTTGTTCAGCACCTCCAGGATCTCCTTCATGACACTGATAAAACTGTTCCAGATGACTCTACCTCAAGAGTGTGCAGGTCTGTCCTCAAAGCTAAATGTGCTACTTCGAAGAATCTAAAGAATTAAACATAATCTGATTTGTTTAACAGTTTTGTTTACAAAATAATAAATAGAAAGAAAACTCAAGGAATGAAAAGAGGTGGGTCTAAACTTTTGACTGGTACTGTACATAAGGCATCTTCCGCCTAATTTCAATGCAGTTAGATTTTAAACTTTTGACTGGTACTGTACATAAGGCATCTTCCGTCTAATTTCAATGCAGTTAGATTTTAAAGACCGTTTAGATCGAAAATCTTCTCCAAAAGACACTGTCTCAGAAATCAGACAGTGTCTTGATAACCATTTGGTGTAATAATGTTCTGTAAGGTAAGCTATATTGCCAAAAGTATTTGCTCACCCATTCAAATCACTGAACTCTGATTCAAATGACTGAACTCTGATTCAAATGACTTAACTCTCACTACTAAGAATTCCATAGGCCAACTGTCAGTGATGTTTTAACACAGTGGAACAGACTGGGAACAAGCAAACTGGCTCTGTTAGCATTAAATTTTCAGTCATTCAAAAATCAGGGCCTGATTTAAGCTCTAAAAACAGGCAAACATTTTTAGTTCATTTGTCTTAGTCTAGTTAGCTAATGTTGGCCCTACTTATAAAAGTCAATTCACATCCTTTTCCTTTTGTCATTAGTAGTACATTTACATTTTCATTAAATTTATTGCTTTTGAACTGTCGCTTCAGCAAACCTACTTCAGGTTCTGCTGGAAAATGAAATCTGTATTTCCATAATGCTGGTCAGCAGACAGAGACAAAACGTGCTGTAATATGTGCTGGTAGACACTGTGCTGACTTTAGACTTGATATATCACAGTGGACCAATACCAGAAGATAACATGCTGTGTGTTATGCAGAGAAACATGTTCAGTGCATTTAAAATGTGCCATTTTGAACTGTAAAATATGTGTAATTTAGAAAATATTTTTAGAGTGTTGGAGATTTGAGAAGAGATTGTACCCTCTGTTTGTTTGTTTAAATGATTGCGCTATGCACATCATTTTAGTGTTTTAGCAATTGAAAAAAACTGTAAGTGTGCGCTGCAAGTGCTTAACGGGTCACTGTGTGGTGCTGTTGCATTAGTGTTAAAACAGAAAATGAACCCGAGCCAGGAAAAAAAAGAAAGAAAGAGAGTGAGAGAGAGAGAGAGAGAGAGAGAGAGAAAGAGAGACAATGAAACAGAGACAGAGAGAAATAGATATAGGCAGTTAGACAGAACAGTATGGTCTTTGTAAGCCTGTGTGTGTGTGTGTGTGTGTGTATGTGTGTGAGCTGTAATGAGTGTTAAACTGCGTTTATGATGGTGTTGTAGCCTCATAAACACGCATTAAACTACCACTTATAGTAACTGTGAGAAACAGTTTTCTGCTGCTGTGTTTATATATGCTAACATACACTATGTGTCCAAATGATTGTTGACACCCCTATTAATAAATGCAATGTTCAGCTACTTTAACTGCAACCGTTGCTGTACCAGATGTGCAAATGCAAAGACGCAGCTTGTCCCTGTAAAGACATATCAATAGAATAGGACTCTCTGGAGCAAATGGCACCATGCCTAAGGCCAGACATGCCTGGCATTGAGATGTGGAGCAGTGGAAGTGTGTTCTCTGAAATGATGGAGCTCCATCCAATACTTTTGGGGAGAGTTGGGGAGTTGGGGATGATGACCTCACTAATGCTTTTGTTGCTGAATGCAACTAAATTCTCTCAGCGATCTTTAAAATCTAGTAAAAATCTTCACTGGAAAGTGGAGACAGCTAGTCCAACAAAAGTAGAGTAAACTTTTTAATACTCTTGATTTTGGAAGAAACAATGGGCATGTGTCCTAATACTTTTGTCCATATAGTGTAGTTCTACATGCCAGTGAGTCATACAGTGTCAGAGGAAAACCAGATTGCAGTTCCTGCAGAAACTGTGATTGCAGTGCTGATTTTAAGCAGTGTTGCTAAGTGGTCGCTAGGTGTTTGCTAAGTGGCTGCCTGGTGGTTGCAAGTTGTTGCAAATGTGTTGTGTTGGTATAAATGGTGGTTGCTATGGTCTTGCTAAAATGTTACTAAGTGGTTGCTAAGGTGTTGCTAGGTGGTGGCTTAGTAATGTATAAGCATGAACAGTGTCAGAAGAAAACAAGATATGGAAACCCAACATTTCTTCAGACTACACTACCTAGCTATAGCTATGTTACATAGTCTACAACTTAGCTAGCACATTCATCCACCACCTTTTAGAGAAGAGGAGCTGCATCTGTGGTTGAAGGAAATACATTTAAAATATACATCTGCTTTTACTATTCTGTGAGGGGAAACTATGTTCTGAAGCTCAGGTAAAGCAGACGTGCCAATGCTGTAGTAAGCCTGTTGGAGACAACACTAATTTAAGAGCTAATCTATGAGTGCAGGAGTACAGGTGTGTGTACCAGATAATCCTGTGAACACTTCACTGTAGCTGGAGGAACCAGAAGCTCAAATTAAGCGTCAATAGGTGTTTGGCATTGGAAGAGATGATTTTTCATGTATTCATCCCACATATTCAGCTCTGCTACTCATCCCACAAATGTGGCTTGATTTACAAAGTAAATTAACAGGCTTTCCAAAGGTATAAGATTTATTGCAAAGAAGCAATGACACAACAATGAAATAATCTAACAAACACAAATTAATTGACTTTCTGATTATAATAAACTTTTTGAAGATTGTAACCACAGTGAGGTTGAACCTACAGAATGAGGAGTATAATATACTCAGTTAGTTAGAGGAGTTCTGTTCAACTTACATCCTCCGCCTTCCATGGAGAGGGAGCTGCGTGTGTGGTTGAAGGAGCTCAGTTTTAAAGACCCACTCAAACTCCAAATGTCTGCTCTTACTGTACCATTTAGTGGAAGGAAAACCAACACAAGAACATCCTGACCAAGAGAAACGGTTCGGTTCTAAAGCCACGGTGAAGCATTGGGCAGGTTGGGCGTGAGTTATCAGGATTTGCCGTACTCCACATTCATAGATAAGCTTTTTAACTAGTGTTGTCTCCGACAGCCTCACTACAGCACTGTCACGTCCGCTTCACCAGAGCTTAAGAACAGAGTTTCCCCTAAACAGAATAGTAAAAGCAGGTGTATGGACGTTTGGATGGATGTTTTAAATTTAGCTCCATCAACCACAGACGCAGCTCTCCTTCTCTGAAAGACTGTGGTTGATATGTAACATTGTTACAACCAAGAAACAATCTACGAAAAGATCCAACACAAAATCACACAGAATAATGTGAATAAGCTGCCAAAACGATTTAGCTATATTAGCCTCACAGCTTTAGTCTTAAATTAAAAACAGCAAACCTCCAAACATGTCTTGGCTGATTGGCTAGTGTTAGAGGTGGGGTGCGCACACACACACACACACTATCAATCTGCATCCCTGTCATCATTCCCTCCTTGCTCATCCATCAATCTGTTCCCATACTCCCCTTTCTGTGTTTACATTAAACAGAGTCTCCCCCCCACACACACACACACACACAGACACACAGACACACAGACACACACACACACTTTAACCATTTTTAATTTAGGCAAACATGTTGGGATACACACAAAAATAATACTCCAGTAGAGTACAGATACAGTATTTTTGTACTTTAGTACAATAGTGAAGTAAAAAAATACTCCAGTAGATACAGATACTGAATTATAGTACTTAAGTACAGTATTAAAGTAAAAATAATACTCCAGTAGATACAGATACAGCATTTTAGTACTTAAGTACAGTATTACAGTAAAAATAATACTCCAGTAGAGTACAGATACAGATACAGATCGGTAAGTAACACCCACAACACTCACATACAGGATCTGGAACTGTAGTTATAGCGCTGTCTACATTCATACAGTGAAATAAGATCTGTGATTTGATTTCAGCAGCAGATGTACAGTATTCAGAGCTAATATTGAGTCTGGGCTTAAATTATCTGACTTAATGTGAAATCCTGCCTCATGAAATGTATCCCTGTGCATGTGGTTGTGGATACATTTGTATGTGTTTATGTGTATATGTTTGCATCTCTCTGGTGTACAGTGTCAACTGAGTGTTTTAGTAAACCGAGGAGTGTCTCCTTTTACTGTGTGCGTATTAATAGAAGTGCTTAAGTCTTGACCTTTTCCTACAGAAGCCGCTCTAACCCCTCATGCTGAACTTGAGATGCTGGAGCAGATAAGAAAGAGCAGCCTTGTTGTTTTGGACCACAACTTCTGAGCCTATAACAGCACTTTATCCGATACACCTCAGCCACTCATTGTAAACAGGTCTCTACAGTATAGCAATACTTGTATAGTAGTGAACTGTATGCTGACCCAAGCAATTTAGCTGTCATCAGTGTGACAAGTCGTTAGGGTATATTAACCATTTATTACCACTTTGTCTATATTTCATAATTTTGATGTCTGATGTGCAAACTTTCAGTCTGTGTCTAACTGGCCTAAACAGCTCATTCATTCATGTTAACTTAATATGGACACAGATGGACATTTCAGTCGCTCTCTGAAAACCTGTGGGGATTTTTTTTCCCACCGTACGTAATAGTTTAGCAATATGCTCTGTTAAAATAAAAGAAAATGCACTTAACCTGAATATAGTAAGGTGCCATGTGTGCCTCAAAAAATACTTTTACTCAACTGTGTAGACAGGTTTGAAGCTTTATCTTCTGAACGTGTGAGATTTGAGCCTCATTGAGCCGTAACAAAGTCTGGGTTTGGTGTCATGCTAGCAGTGATGGTATAGTTACTTTGAAAAAGTAATCAGATTACTGATTACTGATTACTCGTTTAAAAAGTAACTTAGTTACTTTATGGATTACTTGATTTTAAAAGTAACTAAGTTACTTTACAAGTTACTTTCAGCAGCTGCAGACACCACCTCCCGCCGCCTTAACATAAAAATTACAAATTTAGCGTTTGGTTTTAAAAATGTGAATTCTTGTGTATTGTTTTTCAATAAAGTGCAGTAAAGCGTAATGTAATAAGGGTTTTGCATTTCATTTTGACACATATTTTGCATGTTGGTGAGGAAAAGCAATGCGACTTGTTGAATGCTTTTACATTTTTCCATGGTAGTGTTTGCTTTTCATTTTGGTACTAATTCCTCTCCATAGTAATCAGGTATGTAATCCTAAACTAGTAATCGGAGTAGGTTTCTCTAAACAAGGAAAGTTATCCTAGACCCATCATTAGAGAAAGTTATCTCAGTCAGATTATATTTGTAAGATACTTCTGACGAGATAACAGGGTAAGTTATTTCAGGCAATCACCAGGAAAGTTATCACAGTTAATTACCCAGACAGGTTATAGGAGTAAGTTATTCTAAACACAACCTGGTGGTGTGGCTGTGAGTGTAGTTTATTATGTGTTGGAGGTCTTACTGTAATTGGTGTGTGTGTGTGTGTGTGTGTGTGTGTGTGTGAACCTTTGCTTAACGCTTTGTATTTGCATCTGTTTTGGCTCCTTGTTGCTCCAGGCAACCGAGT